>NW_015506546.1:146833-180437 GCF_001515645.1 Sinocyclocheilus grahami
GATTTATTATCAGTGTTGAAACTGGTGTGCTGCTTCATATTTTTTTGGAACCTGTGATCCATAAATAAAATAAAAAGTTAAAAAGAACAGAATTTATTCAAAATAGAAATCTTTTCTAACAATATCACTTTTTATCCATTTAACACATCCTTGCTGAATAAAAGTATTCTAAACGTTTCTTTGAAAAAGAAGAAAAAAGAAAAGAAATTTACTGACCCCAAACTTTTTTTTTTTGGGAATAGTTGTGTATATTTAACACCATTTTTATTTTGAATAAATACTGATCTTATTTATCAAAGAATCCTGAAAAAATGTCCTAAAAAATATTAAGCAACACAACTGTTTCCAACATTGATTATAAATCAGCATATTAGAATGATTTGTGAAGATCATGTGACACTGAAATCTGGAATAATGATGCTGAATATCCAGCTTTGCTTCACAGGAATAAATAATATTTTAAAGTATATTAAAATAGAAAACGGTTTTGTTAAAATTGCAATAATTGGCTATTTCACAAAATTACTGTTTTTTTTTCTGTATTTTTGATCAAATAAATGCAGGCTTGATGAGCATAAGAACCTCTTTAAAAAACATAAAAAATCTTACTGTTCCCAAACTTTTGAACGGCAGTGTATATATTCATATATATATATATATATGCTATAGGCCAGTGGTTCTCAAACTGGGGTACGTGAGATGAAGGTGGGGGGTACACGATAATACCCCATAAGTAATACCCCATCTTAAAGCAACATTAAAACCGAACGTATTTCTGACAAGCAAAATGCTTCTAGTGTAAAAACAGGAAAATGGGGGTACTGTAAACGGTCAAATACACAATATCCAATCAGCTTACCTCATCTTTTGCGGTCAGAACTGACGGCATCCACACACAAGCAGCGTGCATGTGATAGGATGCCCGCTGAATATGCAGCTTTAGCAAATCACGCAACATTAAAACCGAACGTATTTCTGACAAGCAAAATGCTTCTAGTGTAAAAACAGGAAAATGGGGGTACTGTAAACGGTCAAATACACAATATCCAATCAGCACTCGGTGCGTGTTATTGTGTTCATGTTTAAGATACGAGCAAGAATGAGAATTTCCCTGAATATCCAAACGATGGCAAATGTACCATTCATTTTTACAACAGTTCAGCAAAAAAGGTAATATTAAGTGAACATTTTAAATGTAGCCTACATTTTGAACAGATATTGTCATGTTAGTTCTATTTTGCAACGAAATAATAATTCCAACGAAAATCCGTATCACCTCCAAGCAACATACAGCGGTGTTTCGTTAGTTAATGAATCTGCGGCTTTGAACGATTTGGAGGGTCAGTGATTAATAACCCATTCATAACTACAGCATTTTGCTTCGTTTCTGAATGAATGAATGAATGAATGAATGACACGGCGCCTGGCTTAAGACAGCAACTTGCCGCCACCTATTGGCGGTTTTATTTTTAAATCTACAAGTATCACTTTGATATGCCTTTATTTATTATATTAATAATACACTTAATGAAATGTTAAGAATATGACAGAAACCATGAGATACAATTAATAAGGATAGAAAATATTTGCCTCTATAAAGGTAAAAAATGCACCTGTAAATTAATTTAAGGGGGCAATTAATGTCCTTTAATAGAAAAGGTGTGATTGCAGTCTAAGAGTGGAAGAGAGGGGGTACGCAGAAGAATGTTAAATGCCCCGGGGGTACGCTGCTGTAAAAAGTTTGAGAACCACTGCTGTAGGCAAGCTCATGAACCGTTAAATATTCTCCCGTTGTGCAATACAAATATGTGCAATAACCTTATACTATTTATCTCTTTACATCCTAGTACATCCCTACAACTTTATTTTTTATTCTATTCATATTCTACAGTATTTTAGCTATAGCACACCTGTACATATTTATACTTTGTGTGTGTGTGAATGCGTGCTTTATTTATATTTATACATATGTGTATTTTATTCACATCTTATTTTTATTATCTGTGTGTTGTTGTTGTCTCCGTGTACTGGAAGCTTGTGACACTAAAACAAATTCCTTGTATGTGCAAACATACTTGGCAATAAAGCTCTTTCTGTCTTCTGATATGAATACCTACAGTAGGCCTACTACAGTATATATGAAAATGCATATTTTTCAATTAAAGAGAACTTCTAGATTAAATATGGACTTCTTTGGGTGCTTTGGTCATTGTGTGTTTTAAGAATGATATTCAAGGTTAAGACTACGCTGGAAGTGACTTAAATGTAAATTGGTTTATCTAGGTGTATACATTAGAGAAAGAGGACTTTCCTCATTGATCACGTCTTCAGGTAAAATGCACGTTTTCTTGCGTGGCTGGATGTTGGAATCACGTTGTTTGCATTCGCTCAAACTGATTTGCTGAAGTCGAAACGCGGTCGTTAAAAAACCCAACTCTGTTCACAAATCAAACACTTGTCAAAAAAGAATGCTTAATTCTCAATTTAGAGTTTGTTATTCGTATGGTCTAGGTGTTTATACGGCATATGCCTTAAATACGGGACAAACTGCGTTCCGTATAGCTTTCATAAGGAATGCTTCTTTGATGCCTTAAATACGGGACGATTCCGTATTATACAGAACGGTTGGCAACCCTAGCTGTTTGACTCGGTCTGTCTCTCCGCACAGAGCCGCTGTTTCGTGGATCATCGCAGGGTGAAGGTAGCGGCGGGATCAGGGGGGGACGGAGCCTCCTCCTTCCACAGCGAGCCCCGGAAAGAGTGGGGCGGTCCGGACGGGGGAAACGGAGGAGCCGGAGGAGACATCATCATCAAAGGTCATGATTAAACCATGGATTACACACTCATTATTATTATTATTATTATTATTATTATTATTTCCTGCCAGCTGAACCTCCTTTGTCATAACATTTATTTGAAGTACCCTATGAGATTTTAAGTTTGTAGTTGAATTATTTAACAGCACATATATTCATGGTTCTCTAATATACACCCACTACTGTAAAAATACAGGTGTGCTGTAAAATAATAAATATTTAAATGTACAGTGGAAAACTTTGCTTTGGCTTTAAAGTGGACTCGGACCTCTTTTTAGTTGTGATAGTGTCTTATTCTCAGTCACCTTATCTTACATCTGCACAGTAAAAAATTAAATCATCATAATTATATTTTACTCTAATGTAGTGTAATTACAGTACGTATATCTTAATTTCTTCACTTGTAAGGTGTGAAAGTATTCCTGTGTGGCCTAGTTCTCCACCTAGGGGCCACAAACCGCCTGCCAGAGCGGAGGAGCTGAAACTCGGTGTGTAAAGGAACAATCTCTAATAATAAAACTCGCCTTATGCTGCAACTGCACCTGCGGCGTTAGGTTGTGATTCACCTATCGTCTTACTAGCCCACGTGACAATTTGGTTCAAAGAATTTTTGTTCTTCAAAGACAAACTACTAGGGCTGCACGATTGACAAAAATAATATCGTTTACATAATTGTCGATTATTCCCTTGAAATTGTAATTGCGATTAATTACGATTATCACAATTTACATTGAATGATGTTTATACCATTGTTTGATGCAGCTGCATGCTGTATTTTTATATGAACATAAACGAGCTGAAAACACTGACTGAAAAGCCTTTAGTGCTTTTCTGTAGTATTAAGCCTCAAATGTCAAATATACTTCAAATTGGTTTCTTCTTTAAATTATAAAAAAGTAAAAATATGAATGGTATTATAATGTTATATTAAAACAATGGAAAAACCCTTAAGATAACATGCAGGAAGAAAAAAACATATCTTAAGCACGCAGAATAACATAAGTGGACTTTGAACGAGTAATTGCCGCTTTGAACGATTACTTAATTGTGGCATCCATAATTGTAATTGCGATTAGAAACTCGATTAATTGTGCAGCCCTACAAACTACCAAACCATGACACAAGGGAATATGACAAGACTGATGCATTAAAAGCCCGATAAAAGAGTGTCCTCATGGATTCATCAGTGTGAAATCTGGACAGCTTTCTGTGGCAAAACAGTTGGTTCTCGCTCATGTCCCTTTTTACATCCCAGTTCTTTTCTAAAGTCAGTTCAGAATCGATGACTGTCCCAAGATATTTGTAGTATAATGTAATAAAGTCATTCTCGTCAATTTCAGTGCTTCCCTAGTTAGATGTTTTCATCAGGTTAATAGTGCAGTCGGGCAAGTAAAATTCCCTGTCTTTTGCCCCTTCAAACACATTGGACACAACATTGCTTACATAATTTTGTCTATGTAACCTTCAAGATGTGACATGCCTAAAAAGTTGGATGCGCCTGAGCTCAATCTCAAGTGTCATAGCAGGGTTTTCACACTTCTCCATTTGAATTCATCTGAATGCATCCAGCACCTTTCCGTCGCTCTTCTGTGCAGTGGACCAGCAGGAGAAATCACTGTCCTCTGTGTCAACGGTGTATCGTGGGAAAGATGGAGAGGCAGGAAGCAGTCAGAACCGCTTTGGACGCAATGCCAGCCCCACCTACATCGCAGTGAGTCTCCCTCACAAACACATGCAGGGTTTACCAGCTACAGAAGTTACGTGCACTGAGTAACGCTCTGAACGCAGGTTCCTGTCGGCACGCTTGTGAAAGAGGAGGGCAGCACGCTGGCAGACCTGGCGCAGCACGGCCAGCTGTATACGGTGGCGTACGGAGGTGCGGGGGGGAAGGGGAACCGCTTTTTCCTGTCCAATGAGAACAGAGCGCCCCTGTGCGCCACGCCCGGAGAGAAGGGCCAGGAGCGCGTGGTTCAGCTGGAGCTGCGCACCATGGCCCACGCCGCGCTGGTCAGTGCTAAACCAGTCTCCAAAATCATCCTCTCACCTTCATCTCCTTCCAGACCTGCATGCACTTGTCCTTTCTGTGGAAGATATTATGAAGAATGCTGGTAATCCATCAGTTGTTGGCCACCATTGACTTACAGAGTATTTTCTCCCTACCAGGGCCTAAAACTAACTTTTTGCCACACCTGCCAACGGCCGGTGACGTGATTAAAATTTACCAGCCAAAATATTTTTTACCCGCCATGAAACATCAAACTTTTTGCAAAAACAGGCAGTCATTACTACTGAGTCAACACACTACTATTTACAATGTTTTTAATTTGTCCTTTACTTTACTTACAAGAAAAAAAAAAAATTATTGATATATATATATATATATACAGTGGTGTGAAAAAGTGTTGGCCCCCTTCCTGTTTTTTTTTTTTTTGCATATTTGTCACACTTAAAAGATTCAGATCATCAAACAAATTGTAATATTACACAAAGATAATGCAAGTAAATACAAAATGCAGTTTTTAAATGATTATTTATTTTATTAAGGGAAAAAAGCTGTCCAAATCTGCCTGGCCCTACGTGAAAAAGTAATTGCCCCTAAATCTAATAACTGGTTGTGCCACGCTTTGCAGCAACAACTGCAATCAAGTGTTTGCGATAACTGGCCATGAGTCTTTCATATCGCTGTGGAGGAGCGCCCACTTTTTGGCCCACTCTTCTTTGCAGAATTGTTTTAATTCAGCCACATTGGAGGGTTTTCGAGCATGAATGGACATATATATATATATATATATATATATGTATATGTGTCCCTAAAAAATGTTGAGCTTCTTGTTCGGCAAACGGAGCAGGTTATCGTGTTACACCTGTTTCACACATACTCAGTTTGCAGTGTGTATGTGGTGCGTATTTTTTTCCGCATCCATGTTAACAGATTAGAGCAGGGCTATATAATTAGCTTCATTTGAGGGCCGGATTATCAAACAGAAAATTTGAAGGGGGCCGTCCTGATCTCTTTCTGGGGGGGACCTATAAAATTAGAAATTAAGTTGAAATGGGAAACATTAGTGCTGTCTGTCAATCGATTAAGAAAAATAATTAATCACACATTTTCCTGTAATTAATCATGATTTATCACATTTATAGTCGCAATTTCACACTGAACCTCCAAATTAATAATTAAAACATAAAGATAGTATATTATAAATGTTTAAATGGCATCTTTTTACTAAGTAGTATATTATTAATGAAATATTGATACCAATAGTGCTACTGGTGTCTCTACATTTTCCCTCAATTTTCCCTATTAGTTATAGCTATTCAACATTACAGTATAATTGAAAGCCATTCATTTTTACATTTAATAGGCTCTGAAATATTAAGTGATTTTAAAACAATCTTCACATAAACTATAAGTTGTATATGCATAAACTATACAGATTCATCTTTATTCAAGCTACAAAAGTTAATCCGCGACTAGAGCGGTCCAGTGATTTCTCTTTTTCTTTCGTTCTTTGATTTACATCAATGACTGACTTCAGCAGGTTTCACTTTAAAATCAGCGCTGTCTCTTCAAAACCTGATGCACATGACGCGGATCTGTCACACATCTTCTCCACATTCTTTTTATGGTCATTTAAGACTTTATAGCTCATTTAAGACTACTTTTAAGCAGTTACTCACCAAAACCACGTATTTTGACATAATTGTGTGTTTTCGTGTGTTGAAGCGCTACTGGTGCGCTGTCTGAAGCGGCTCAGCGTCTGTGTCACAGCCAAACGAGCAACCTTTCAAACTATACTTCACTGCACCGTTTCTGCGGCGTAACCCAGGCATGTGTCGCCACATTCTTGGATTATGAAGAATAAAGAAGGGAAAAGTTAATCTTCCGAAATGAAGCAGCAATAACTTCTCAGGTAAACGTTATTAGAACCGTGTCTGGGACAAGCTGGCCATCACACTGCTCTGACCTTATCAGCCCGTTTGTATCCTATTATTTGATTCGCTCTTGTCGCTTATGACAGAACAGCTAACCACGGTGATCTTGTCTTCGGAAAATATTATTTTATTCGCTTGCGTCAGAAACAGCGAATCTCTTTAAAAACGGCTGTTGTTTCCACTACATTGCATTGTTATATTTCGTAAAAGTTTTACCCGCCAACTGGCGACTGACACTGTTACATATACTCGCCAATGCTGATTTTTACCCGCATTTGGCGCTTGGCGAGTGTTAATTTTAGGCCCTGCTCCCTACTCTGGAAGTCAATGGTGGCCAACAACTGTCTGATTACCAGCATTCTTCATTATATCTTTCTTCGAGGTCATCATAAGAAAGAAACTTACACGGGTTTGGAACGACACAAGGGTAAATGATGACACCAGTTTTCATTTTGGGGTGAACTTTTCCTTTAACTGTGGAAGACCAATGGTTAATTTTAATAAACCTCAAACAGTCAGAATATAATTAAATTTCACCATATAAAATTAGGTTAATTTTTACAGATGTTACTGTTTTTGATAATGAATGACTTGATTGTACAGAATTTGTCTGGAACCTCCTCCAAAGCCTCAAAAGGAGGTTTGCAGAGCGCTTCCAAAACCACGGCCAAATCCCAGTCCAATAGAGTGGCAAGAGGTCACGGGCGGGGAGACGTATTCACCAAACATGTTCTCTTACCACTAAGAGTTCATGACCTTGTTGCTGTGGATGATGTCAGCATACTTACTAACTATGCACACAGGGATTGGCTGATAGTCTCTGTCAGAGATTAATGCTGCGTTCACGCCATATCGTAATTACCGTCATTTCGAGATGACTGCACGTGACGTTCTATTTAAAAAACTCGGAATTATGCTTTTCTATGGCAACACTCATCGCCTAAACCGAGCCTGCGGTGGTCAGGTGGTACAAGTCGTAGCTCTCAGAAAACTCCCAGTTCACAAGTTGTAGTTACGAGTTCTACGGGGACGTGAACGCTTTTTACAAGTTGGAATCTCGTAATTACGGGAATTCCAATATGGCGTGAACGCACTCTTATTCATAGAAATATTGTAGAGCACAATATTATGTTGCTGTATTCAAATAAAGGTTTAAAAATAAAAATGTTAATTGCCACATTCAAATAAATATTTAAAAATGCAAGCTAAGAGTCACTAATTCAACAAGTATATGTTCATCTAATTGTCAGCCTCTTACATGTATGCTTCTTGAAAACAATTAGTGAATATGCATATCAACAGCCTTTTAATTAACGGAGTAGAATAATCGTGGCTGATAGTAAGTTATGCAAATGTTAAAGAAAACCAAACTGGACGCAAGAACAGCCGTTACGTCTTGCCCATCTGGTTAATGAAAACAAGGATATAGGCTAATCAAAGGAAAATTGTCCCCGACAAGTTCTACAACAGTCATAATACCCCCACGATTAAGGCGATAAACCTTTTTAAAAGCTCATTATCGTCAAATGTTTCTAAAATGTTTACATTCAGAGCAATAACTGCTATTTGAGGATAGTTTGTGGCTTGGTCTTAGTGACTTAAGAGTCCTCTTCACTGCTCCTAACCTTTCACAGATTTAGGAGCTAGTTTTAGAGCTAAAACACTTTGTGAAATACTCTTAGAACAAACATTTAGGAGTCCTAAATTTAGGACTGACACACCCATTATTTGTAATATTTTCTCCTAAATCGGCGAGTTATGAGCTACTTTTAGCCTTAAGATTGCAAGATTTTTTTGCCCATATCGCCCAGCCCTATGACCAAATAACTTTTTTTTTTTAACTAATTTATTTTATTATATTATAATAATACGTAATAAATAATAATATAATAAATATTACATAGTATTATTAAATATTTGTTAAATCTTTTATCTATTACATTTAGGTCTATTTATCTCTTTAAATATATTTAACTTAATTTAATTAATCTATTTTATTTTAAATCTATTTAATTAATTAATTATATTTAATTAATAGATCTAATTACATCACACATAGATAAAAACTGCTGTTTCTGTCAATGTTCCAGTGAAACATACCACTCATAAAAAAAGCTAAATGGTCACATTTTAAACATTTAAATATGACACTATTTTAACACCTAAATGTTTCATAAAAATAGACGTGATGTTTAATTTTTTTTTTAAATCAGAATGTTTATTTGTTGTTTAGTTTATAGAACAGAAGTTTATATGTTCTTACGTCGATTTCCTGAACCTGTTCTGCACGTTGTACAGACGTTCAAATTTTGAACTGCATTTCTACGTCCAAGGGGCGTCGTAGTCAGACGTCCAGATACCGTACCGGATTTGCACATCGATTAGACGTACAGATACGGTCCTGGACCGACTGACGCAATATAGACATGATCTGCACGTCGGGCCGAAGTCTCATGTTTGTTGGGTATCCACTGAATAAAAATGCAAGTGATCGCGCTGGCGCATCCATGTCCTGCAAAGCGCTTCAGCTTCCACTCTCTGCGCAAACTATTGGATATAGCGCACATTTAGCTAGGTTTAACGTTTAAACATTGTTATATTCTTGAACCGTTTTATTTCTATAGTCAAGTCGTGATGATTTGAGAAGGCTAAATTGATCAAACATAGGCTCACTGTCTGCCGCTGGCCACTTGGTCATTACTTTAAATGCTAAAATCAAAGTATGTTTTTTCTTTTTTTTTCTGTTGTGTAATCGACTATTGTTTTCAGTGTCAACTAGTAGGAGCTGTACCGTTTAGTTGACTAGTCGACTAGACCCGCACATCCCTAATACATACACATCTGACATGAGAACAGAAAAAAACTAACAAAAAAAACATTTAAATAGTAAACTTAACAATAAATAATGTGTATGAATCCGGAACAGTAGATTTATGTACAGATTATGTAAACTTGACTGACTGCTTCATTTCCACTTTAAACGTTCAAATACACATAGTTATGTGAAAAAATGCCCGTCTTTGAGAGTGTCCTCGTTAACACAGTCATTTGTGTCTTAAATGAATGTTAATAGTTAAAGATAAAGCATGTGTAGAGTTAGGCTATATGAGATCCTGGATTATATGATGAGATCTTAAAAGGATAGTTCGCCCAAAAATGAAGATACTGTCATCATATACTTATCCTGAAATTGTTCTAAACCTCTATGAATTTCCTTTTCCTCCTCAACATAAAAGAAGATATTCTGAAAAATGATCATAACCAGTTTCTGGTCCCCATTGACTCCAATAGTGTATTTTTTTCATATATGGAATGGGGTCAGATTACCAGTATTGTTTCAAATATATTCTTTTGTGTTCAACAGCAGAAGGAATCTCATACAGGTTTACAACATCAACAGAATTTTCATTTCTGTCCAGAAACGTAGCAAGGAGATCGGTAAAATAATCCATGTGACATCAGGGGTTCAACCGTAATTTTACGAAGCTACGACAATTTGTTGAATAAAGTTTTCTTTGCGCACAAAAAGTATTCTCGTAGCTTCGTAAAATTACGGTTGAACCCCTGATGTCACATGGATTATTTTATCGATCTCCTTGCTACGCTTCTGGACCTTGATCGTGATAATTACATTGCGGTCTATGGGAGGGTCAGAGAGCTCTCGGGATGCATAAAAAATATTTTAATTTGTGTTCCGAAGATGAACAGAGGTCTTACGGGTTTAGAACGACATGAGGGTGAGTAATTGATGACAGAATTTTCATTTTTGGGTGAACTATCCCTTTAATGCGGCCCTGTCCGTCCGTACGCATGCTTAGTGAATCAGACCCATTGTCACAGTTCATTATGGAAGGCCATCTGGATTTCACCAAACACATATTTATTGCCAGACAACGTGAAGGAAGTAACCTTTAAAATTTGACACAGATACTACTCCGTAAATCATGTTCTTGTTAAATTTAGAAAGGATATTGGTTTGAGCTGTTCTTTGTGTAATAGAATGAATTAAACTTTCAGTTTTTGGCACTGCTCTCATGGAAGAAAATTCTGGAAAGATTTGTGTAGATTTATCATTCATAATATTGACCACACTTTTTCTTTGTGCTTAGAGATTGTCATGTTTGGATTTACTAATATTACCACCAGTGTTGCCAAACCCCTCCCTCAGAAAATCTATTTGTTTCACAAAAAGTCGCCAAATATGAAAACAAAGTATATACAGGTAAATTTGGTAAAGGTAAAGGAAAGTAAATATATATATATATATATATATATATATATATATATATATATATATATATATATATACTTTACAAATGATGACAATATAACAATATTTACTTTCCTTTACCTTTACCAAATTTACCTGTATATACTTTGTTTTCATATTTGGCGACTTTTTGTGAAACAAATAGATTTTCTGAGGGAGGGGTTTGGCAACACTGGCGGTAATATTAGTAAATCCAAACATGACAATCTCTAAGCACAAAGAAAAAGTGTGGTCAATATTATGAATATATATATATATATATATATATATATATACTTTTCAAATGATGACAATATAAAAAAAAATAACAAAAGATTAAGTATAACAAAAAATTCTGACGTGAAATTAGGAAATGCTTGTGATCTGCAAGCACATCAAACATGATGAAAATGATGGAAAGACACAAAAGACATAATGTTGGGAATTTGTTTCATGTGTCACCAAAGTGCATCCCTGTCCTGTTCAAATACAACAGATAAGAGATGTTATTATTCTCCAAAAACAAAAAATGTATTCATACAAACTTATTTCAGTCAACACACTTACCTACAGTTGTGGCTGTGTGAAGAAGCCCGTTGCTACTCGAACCTGTACAATTCGTCGATAAAACAATATAAAGACAGCCAGATGTGCAATAACTCTGGGCAATTCTTTGTTCACATGTTTGTTTATTGTTCAAGGCGATTTACTACGCATATATGGAACACGTCCGCGGAGCGGACAGTTTCAGTAGTATAATTGCTAGTACAGATAAGAGATATTATGATTCTCCAAAAACAAAAAAATTTATTCATACAAACTTATTACAGTCAACACACTTTATTACTACAAAGTAAGTGCAAAATACTGCATCCCAACACACATGACACGATGATGCACTGTGTCTCTCTCTCTCAGTATCTGCTTGACATGACTGTGCATGAATTGTGGTATAACTTGTGTCCGTGGTTAAAACAAGATGTTCATTGTTGAACTTGGTTGATGCTTATAATGAAATTGTGGTGGCATGGCAGGCGTGGGGTACTGGTGTGTTGACTGTGCACTCATTGGCATGATTGAGAGCAAACGTGAGAGGTCACGGGCCTACGGCAGGGTGTGGCCAAGTAAAAAATAAAAAATCTCCAAAAAATCGCTAGTTTTATTTAAATATAGCTAAAACAGCTCCTTGTCGCAAAAAATAAAAAAAGTCACAGCTACAGTGAGAAAGTAGCTAAATTTGGCGACAAAATCTCCAAATTGGCAACACTGATTACCGCAGAGAAAAGTATACTCTGCCCAACATTATAATTGTTCACTTAATGAACACTCATCAAGACAAGTATTTTAACACCATTGTGTGCATCGGGGTCTCCTGTTTATTTGCAACATTTATATTAACAATAATAACAATTTTCTGCTAATGGGCTGATGGTAGGCATGCTGCATTGTCATGGTAAATGCCTATTATTATTATTATTATTATTATTATTATTAAATAACAGAGGTAGAATAGAGAAGCTAAATGAGGCATGAAGCATCAACTACAAAAATTACTACACACATCTGGAGATGATTTTAAGCAAAACGGTTGAAAACCCATAAATAAAATGAGTTGTTTATGCTAGTATCAGCCCGACACAGTTATCATTTTGCACCATGTTGTTTAAAAGGTAAATGCATTTGCGGTCATGGGCGTGCTGGTCTGAAAACCAGCACTGCTGGCGCGTTGCTATTTTGAGGCATCTTTTTTGTTATTTAAAGAGTGCATTAGTAATATGCACCTATAGGTGGGTACACAGAGAGTGTACACTCTGCTTATTACACACACAGGGATGCGCAGCAGCACACAAACATGCCAAATATTACAAACTAAAGGATTACAATGTAAAAGATTATTGTTGTGTAGGCTGCATAAAGATAAAAATGTCATAATGGATAGTCATTGCATGTATCAGAATTAGGCTACCTATTTGCTTGTGCACGAGCAGCTCTCTTTCCTCTCTGGAGATGCGTTCTGTCTTTGCGCTTGCAAATTCCGCCGTGTAAATAGCGAATCCACCATGGCACGAGCACAACTGTCTCTTAAAGGGAATGGGAGATGAGACTCTGATTGGTTTATTGCACGTTTCGCACAAAACACACCCATTACTCATTAAGAGAATAGGGACAACCCTTTTAGACCATGCGCTGAGCACGCCGACCGCCTTTCCCATTGTTAAACTAGCAAAAGTGGATTCGGACACACCCTGAGTGCACCTGCGCCGTGCATTTTAGACCAAGTGCTTAGATCGTTAAAATAGGGCCCATAAAGTTTGGTGTCAGAATGCCAAAGCTTTGCAGAGAAACAGCCTCAGACAGAGTTTGTCAATTCACTGATGCAGTAAATAAAGACTGAAATCAAAACTTTTTTCCAAATTTCAAAAGTAAAATTTGGAGATAATCGAACCAATGGTATGGGAGGAGTTCGAAAAAGTAGGTTTTTAGAAAAAAAAAAGGACACAGATGCTTACACTGCGCCTGCACACAGAATCACATACAGCACAGGACACAGAGGCTTACACAGCGCCTGCACACAGAATCACATACAGCACAGGATACAGAGGCTAACACTGCGCCTGCACACAGAATCACATACAGCACAGGACACAGAGGCTTACACAGCGCCTGCACACAGAATCACATACAGCACAGGACACAGAGGCTTACACAGCGCCTGCACACAGAATCACATACAGCACAGGACACAGAGGCTTACACAGCGCCTGCACACAGAATCACATACAGCACAGGACACAGAGGCTAACACTGCGCCTGCACACAGAATCACATACAGCACAGGACACAGAGGCTTACACAGCGCCTGCACACAGAATCACATACAGCACAGGACACAGAGGCTTACACAGCGCCTGCACACAGAATCACATACAGCACAGGACACAGAGGCTTACACAGCGCCTGCACACAGAATCACATACAGCACATTATACAGCGCCTGCACACAGAATCACATACAGCACATTATACAGCGCCTGCACACAGAATCACATACAGCACATTATACAGCGCCTGCACACAGAATCACATACAGCACATTATACAGCGCCTGCACACAGAATCACATACAGCACATTATACAGCGCCTGCACACAGAATCACATACAGCACATTATACAGCGCCTGCACACAGAATCACATACAGCACAGGACACAGAGGCTTACACAGCGCCTGCACACAGAATCACATACTACGGGACACATTATAAATGGCACGTATGGCCACCCTAGTTAATGTACTCGTATATTGAGACAGCCGAGGCTGAAAACACAGCTTCAGTGTGTGTGTGTGTGTGTGTAGGAAACAAAACCACATGTTTGCACCATTCATTCACACAGAGATATGCAATGCAGGATTCATATTCAAATAGTATTTTTGCGGCTTAAAGGGGTCATATGATGCGATTTCAATTTTTCCTTTCTCTTTGGAGTGTTACAAGCTCTTGGTGCATAAAGAAGATCTGTAAAGTTGCAAAGACTAAAGTCTCAAATCCAAAGAGATATACTGAAATCAAAACTTTTTTCAAAAGTAAAATTTGGAGAAAATCGGACCAATGGTATGGGAGGAGTTCGAAAAAGTAGGTTTTTAGTAAAATTTAAAAGTGGCAGGAAAATTTTCATGATGAAAACTAACGATCACAGTAGGTGCATGGCCTTTAACAAAAGTGTTGTTTTACTTATTTACGTTTGATCAAGTTAAAAAAAATAAAAATTAATTTTTTTCTCAGAACATGGCATAACGGGGCCAGGGCTGCCGCACCTCACCGAAGCACTTCTGGAGAAGATGGGCATTTTGTAAGTGTTACTTCATTACAGTAATTAACAAAAACCAAGAAACAGAAATTCTCTGAACACAGTGTATTTTCCAGTGTATGTTTGCAGTTGAGCTGTAATTGCACTAACTCTGCATCTGCTCGCTCAGGCCTCTGGGGTCACGCCTGCAGATCCTGCGCTGCCTTCAGAAGCTCTGGCAGGTCTCAGATAAGTCAATGAAGGTACGGCGACGCTGTGAATGCTCATGTGTCTCTAATGCTGGCGGCAGACCTCCCAGAGCTGGTGTGTTTGTGTGCAGGTGTTGAACGACCCCATCCACGGCCACATCGAGCTGCACCCCCTGCTGCTGCGCTTCATAGACACGCCTCAGTTCCAAAGGCTGCGCCACATCAAGCAGCTGGGAGGAGCCTACCTGGTGTTCCCCGGTGCATCCCACAACCGCTTCGAGCACTCCATCGGGTGCGTGCGCATGCGCCAGGACACAGAGGCTTACACAGCGCCTGCACACAGAATCACATACTACGGGACACATTATAAATGGCACGTATGGCCACCCTAGTTAATGTACTCGTATATTGAGACAGCCGAGGCTGAAAACACAGCTTCAGTGTGTGTGTGTGTGTACCCGGGGTCGTCACATGTGGTTGCAGCAAGCCTGCCGGACGCTCCTTTGTCGAATCCGCCGGGCGCGCCATTCTCAAGCCCGCCCGGCGCCGCTCACTCTAGCCCGCTGTGTGTGACGCTGTGTTTCGGTGTGAAAGCGGGTGTACTTTGTTTGGTATTCCAAAAGAGGACAATACTAGAAATCAGTGGTTAAGTTGTATTTACAACACTGTTCCAGAACACTTCAACCCAAATATTCAGATGTGTGCAGCACATTTTATGGAGGACTGTTTCCTGATCCTGGGAGAGTAGACTACAATGCCGGCTGTTCTGACTTACAGACTGTAAGTATGTTTTCATATTTAAAGAATTTGCCACTGACGATTCAAATGCGAGTTTTGGGCAGTGTATAGTAGCACTTGTTGTTTGTCATTTCTCCAATCACAAATGCAGACATGGTTTTATGTTTACGCAGCGCGAAGCGTAAAAAGAAAGAATAAGTCATTATAATCAGTAATTATGTCCCCACTGGATGCAACAAATGCCTCCTTTGTAATGGGTTTTATTGGTTTTGTCTCGTCTTGAGGTATTCGGCCAATCACAACGCACTGGATAGCTGGCCAATCACAGCACACCTTGCTATTCAGACCGATGAGCTTTGTAAAAATCAACTTGTTTCAGAAATGTGGGGCATAGAGGAGAAACAATAATGTACAGTATGTGGAAAATAATGTGTTTTTTGAACCTTAAACCGCATAAACACATTTCATTACACCAAATACACAAAATAATGTTCTTTTTAGCAACATCATATGACCCCTTTAATATTAACAGACACTAGTACGTATTATGTATTGTATTGATTTAAGTGTAGACCTACTTTTCATTTATTCATCCCAAATTTGGCAAATTTTGTGACATTCCGCATTATACTGTAAATTCCATTTTAATGACTGGATTCCTCGTGGAAATCATAGGGCCCTAATGAGTCCTGTGCAGTATTTCAGTAACCTGCAGTCAGTTGAGGGGGCAGTTTGTGTTTGTGTTTGTGTGGTGCAGGGTGGGATATCTGGCTGGTTGTCTGGTCCAGGCTCTCATTGAAAGACAGCCGGAGCTCCTCATAACGAAGCAGGATGTGCTGTGTGTGCAGATTGCAGGCCTGTGCCATGACTTGGGTGAGTGACGCTCGTGTTCAGAAACGTGAGAGAGCTTGGCTTCTTCACTAGGTTTCCTCCCTTACAGCAGAACACATTCAGATTTACATGCATCACATCTCTGATCCGAGAAGAGAAGCTGCGAGTCACAGCACATCCACACCGCAAGTGAGTCATTCTCGTTACAATCAAATGATGAAATGATTAATTTAAAAGAACATTTTAACCCTCTGGGGTCTAAGGGTGTTTTGGGGCCCTGGAGAAGTTTTGACATGCCCTGACATTGGTGTTTTTGTCAGTATCATAAAATATTAATGGCTAAAGTCTGATAACACCGTATTCAGCACAAACTAGGCTACAATAATATGTAAGCAGCATGAAAGTACATGTTTGTGTTTTTGAGAAAACAATGTTTATGCGTGATTAGTGAAAAACTAAATTTATTAAGTCACTGAAATAAAGCCATAAAACACATACAGAATATTTGTCCACAAGACTTTTGAGAACTGGATGTGGTAGACTAGAGCTTTTGCTACAAAATGATGTGAAAATCATCCTGTTCACTCGTCACAAGAAACAATATATTGATTTAACTTTTGTGAGACATGTTTTGTGATAGAATGCCCGTATGCGAGGGAGTGACAATGAATATTGTTACAACCACTTGGCTCTAAGTGAAGCAAAACTGCCAAAAAGGGAGGCCAAACATAAGAATAAAAGTTTATGTAAACTTTTAATAAAAAATTAATCAAATAATAATACAAAATTATAAGATATAAAGAAAAACAATTCAGGGCTGAAGAGGAAAGGATGAACGCCTGCAGTCAAACTCATTAGGGTTTATCCCAAATGCAATTACAGGTAACACGCCACACCTGTTTCAGACTCACGCTCTGAAGGAGACCAGATCACGGAACAGCTCCACCTAGTGGATAAATACAAAAAACCTTGGGCCGTAACCCCCCCCCCCCCTTAAAACAGAGGCCCCTGAAAGGGGAACTCTGTAACGCACAAGTAATAATACAAACCCAAAAAAAACATCAATAATAATGATAACATAAACTATGAAATTTTACATCAAATAATCAAAAAAATCACTTTGGACGCATATAGACAGAAAGCACAGACTAGAGTGAGGCAGATAGCACCATAATGCCAGAAGAACATTAAGAGCCTTCCTGTATTTACAAACCAACTAAATAAACTCACCCCTAGTCTTCAGTACGCCCACATGCAGCTCAGCGGCTAACCCGTCTACCCGTGTCCGACATAACAAAAACAACAAACAGCGTTAACCGCTCTACACCCTATCATGGGAGTTCACATGGCTCTGGCGGTCCAACCCGTCTCATTAATACTTTTTGGCATTTACAGCGCAAATCTCTCACTCACCTCTAGTCATATACGACAAAACTCTGCTGGAAATCTTTTCCTCTTCAGCCTAGCAAATATTTTACCAACATCCGAAAACTACTGAGCCTCTCTCAGTTTGATCTCAAGCGAGCCCCCACTTCACCTAGTGGATAAATACAAAACACCTTTGTGCCGTAACAATA
The DNA here is from genome assembly GCF_001515645.1 of Sinocyclocheilus grahami. Classification (NCBI taxonomy): domain Eukaryota; kingdom Metazoa; phylum Chordata; class Actinopteri; order Cypriniformes; family Cyprinidae; genus Sinocyclocheilus; species Sinocyclocheilus grahami. Next base: position 164,979 of record NW_015506546.1, read on the forward strand.
TTTAGTGATTCACACCTGAGAGACAAAGGGCCTCCCATAATGGGCCATCAATATGAATGTGAATGAGGCAGGTAAGAAAGAGTGTGAGGAGAGTAAAATAATGTGGGTTTTTGATTATTTCTATTTAATTTACAACGCAGTTTAAAAAAAATATACACACTGAAGGTCAAGGACACATGATTGAACATACTGATCTGAACACTGAGACTTGCACAGTAACAAACCTTTGTGCCAAACGTTCCTAGACTCTAATAACATTCATAGTGTTAACACTACTTTTATATCATGCAGTTTTATATTGTATATAAAACATGAAGCAAACATCCTGGTGTTGTGAGACATTTAGAAAATGAAATGACACATATTTCAAAATGTTTTGCTTGATTTCATACATGTAGTCATGTACTAGTAGAATATGTATGTTATGTCACAACACAATAACAACAGATGCAAGTAATCTTAGGCTACTCATCAGAATGATATCCTCCACTGGATCCAGCTGCACAACGCATCGTGTTGTGTTCTTCCTCTGAGGTAAATTCTGGGTTATTCCTCTCAGCGCGTCTTCTTCCAGAAACAAACAAAAAGTAGCCGGGATGAACTCTTTGTTTACGGATGATGTGGGCGTTTACATGTGCGCGCGTCTCACGTGGATGTTTAGAATCTGAAAAGCGCGATCGGCTTGTGAGCGTGATCGCATTAGAGATGAGTTCAGATGGGAAAACTGGACATCGCGTTGGTTTCATACGGATTACTTTAACAGGGAATATTTGTTTTGGACGTGACTTACTTTATTTAAAAGTAGACATTTTAAGCTTTCTATACATATATTTCTCGTGTCTTTGAGGCAAGTATTCACGGAGATTCATGTTGTTTTATTTACGTGTCTGTGAAGAGAGGTGACAGAGACCGAGACGGCACAGAGCGTACTCTGTTTATTTTCTTTATTTTACAAAAGCAGATTGTTTTGTTGTTATTATGACTATACACAAATAAAAGTAGACCATTTGCAGTTTCAAACGATACCTTATTCTAATCTGTACGATAAAAAATTACGGAGTATTTTTATTTCTTTTCGCGGTTATAAAGAAAATACGAGACCGACCGTACCAGTGCAGGCTTCGACCCCAGGGGGTTAATCATCAGGATACTTTCTGACATTTGATGACCGACTTCCGGCCTTCCTTCCAAACAGACTTCTCACACTATCTCATGTTCTTTTTCAGGTTCAAATGGGCGGATCAGATTTCCCAAGTTATAACCGCTAATGGCTTTAATGGGTTTGCATCTTCATTCCTTGATAGCCTCTTGTCTTTTGTTCAGGTCACGGGCCGTTTTCTCACATGTTTGATAGCATGTTCATCCCTAAAGTTCGACCTGGTGAGAAATGGAAGGTATGTGAGGGAAAACCGTCAGCAGCATAAGACCATGCATGTGATTGGGCCATTTTCTAAGCAGCTTGACTGCATTCCTCTAGTCGTGTGCACAGTTCTTGATCCTCAGGGATCTAAGAGCTGACCTTGTGTGGAGTTAGCTTTGAGCCAGATGTTGTAATGACTTCTGCTGGTGTTCCCCGCAGCACGAGATAGCCTCGGTTAAGATGTTTGACCACCTGGTGAAGGTCAACAGTCTGGAGGAGGTCATGGTGCACCACGGGCTGACTCTGCCTGACGACCTGAATTTCATTAGGGAGCAGATCATCGGGCCGCTGGACAACCCCATCTTGAACAGATCGGTGTGTCACTGTTATCAGCTGCTGCCTTGTGTACGTTACGACAAATCATCGCTTGACATCAACATCACACTCTCGTTTTTCCAGAGCTTTGATGTTGCTGTTTAAAAAAATAAAAATAAAAATCCAGGTCAAAATAATGTGGCTATAACTTTGATACAATATCAGTGTTATTTGATAACTTTCCCAACCCACTATTTCCATTAAAACAGTATATTAACTAGGGCTGGGCAAAATTTTTTATTTTTTCATTAATAGTTCTTTTTTAAAAATGAGGTCGATTCGATATTGATTCTCAAAAGCCGCGAATCGTTGACATCAATGAATGAATGGCGGATGGCTTGACACACTGTTTTGTTAGTTTACTAAAGTGTTGATGACGCTCGCGGTGTTTTCAGTCTCTGTCGTCTCACTATATGCCGATAAAACACTCGAATATCATCTCCAGCTGCTCTGACAGTCACTTCATTAGCATTTTACCGTTTAATTTGAGAAAACTACCGTCATATCACATACACAGCAGCTGCAAGTTCTTCACGGCAACCCGTCAAAATAAAAGTTTGGTTTAATGTGAAGAAACTTTGACAGAAAAAGGCTATATTACTATTTTGCAGTCTTAAGACTCAATGTAACAACAATACTACTACTACTAAATATTAATAAAACTTTATTTTTAAAGGAATAATCACATTTCTGTCACAGCTCTGTTGTTTTCTTTTTAATTTTAACAGTAAAACTCTGTTGTGCAGCACTTTGCCAAAAAATAAAAGGGTTTAATTTTCATATGATTAGGATCAATTAAATTAATGTTTTATGCCTTAATTTGATTACTAGAACAATTAAGAAAAACATTTTATAGGTGTCACGAATCCGGTCCATGAACTTCTGTCTGCTAGCCATCAGAGGTCACCCTTTCCATTTTCATTGACTCTCGCACTACACTCTTAAAAATAAAGGTGCTTCAAAAGGTTCTTCAAGCGATGCCATAGAAGAACCATTTTTGGTTCCACAAAGAGCCATCCAGTCAAAGGTTCTTTAAAGAACCATCTCTTTCTTGCGTTTTTGTAATCTGAAGAACCTTCTTTCGCCACAAAGAACCTTTTGTGAAACAGAAAGGTTCTTCAGATGTTAAAGGTTCTTTATAGAACGATTTAGACAAAAAGGTTCTTCTATGGCATCGTGAAGCACCTTTATTGCAAATAAGGCAACAAAGCCTTTACACAAATGGTTCATTTGTGTCATTTTCTCACTCTCACACCTTTCCAAACCTGTGTGAGTTTTGTTCTGGGGAACACTGTATGTGTCTGTACTGTACAGCTTCAAAACGGACATGCAAGCAGCGGCACAGTAAACCTGACACTGCTGTAGTCCCAGCCTGCTGAAGCGATGGGTCAAGCCACCGTTATTTATATTCATCGAGTCCTGGCTTTAGAAACCATGGAGGCTGTGTGCATGGTTTACTCTTTTCTAAAAGCTTCCCAAGCAGTGTGTTACTGAGTCTGTTAATGGATGTCTGTCATCGACTCAAGGCATTATTCTTCTAACCCTGCAGTGGCCATATGAGGGCAGGCCGATGGAGAAATCGTTCCTGTACAAGATAGTAGTAAACAAAAGAAACGGTATCGATGTGGATAAGTGGGACTACTTCGCGAGGTGAGATGCAGTTTGCACCGAGCTAATGATGATGTTTCCAGCATTCGTCTGACTGAAGATGTTTGTTTGGACAGGGATTGCTATCATCTCGGCATTCAGAACAACTTCGACTACCGGCGCTTCCTCAAATTTGCGCGAGTGTGTGAAGTGAGAGGAAAGAAACACATCTGCACCAGAGACAAGGTACATTGAGCAGTTGTTACACTGACTCCGTGTATATTCATTGATTTAGTTTATTGACCGATTTCAGTTCAGAATATCATGGTTTCTCCAGAGGATGTTTTCTGTATCTGTCACCTGATGGAGCACGGTTTGCTTGCTGCTGTCACCTGTGACTTGCTTAGCTGGCCTTTATAAGACGTTTAACTTTCAGTAACAATATCAACAGTGCTGACACTACCGTGTGAGAACAAAACCTGGGGCCGTATGTATAAAGCCGCTCAGAGTAAAATTTTTGTCTTAAGTGTGTCAAAATTCAGAGAATGACGTAATTTTACTCTTATTCCTAGACTTAAGAATAATAGTGATTCATAAAATGTTAAGACTAGGTCTCAGCTCCTAAATTATTTTAGAGAGCTGGAGCGGTCTCCTAACCTAGTTAGCAGTAACAAGATGGCAGCAAAGAGGAGACAAACACTTTCCAACAAAGATATGACATATTAGAGTTACATGATGATATGGAGTTGATAAAATGATACAAACTTGATTGTCAAGATAGCCAATTTGTTTTTGTAACTGACAAAGGAAGAAATTTAATAACTTCTTCCACTCTACAAGTCAATGCTCTAACTGCAGAAATGAAAGTAGTAAGTACATTTTTTGGCTGGAAAATTGGAAAAATGCAGCAATGCACCGGTGATGACACGGTAAGCAGGGTCTTACATATTGTGGCACTAACCCCACCAAACACAACAGTGGCCAAAAGTAATGTGTGGAGGTTTTTTTTTTTATGACCCCACATTTCACTTAAACCGTTAAAATACAAAGGGAAAAAAACACTGACCAGTGTTGCCAACTGCTTTCAATTGAAATTAGCTAAAACTGGTCACTTAATGTTGCTAGATGACCTCATAAAGGTGGGTTCACTGATCTATATTTATATTTATAAACTCGCCTTTATGACGTCATAGGAGAGTCTCGGAATGGAGATAACGTTTGTCCAAGAAATTGATTTTGTTGCTTGGCTTTTGAAAAAAAGTCTCTAAAGGTTTGAGGAAGTCACTAAATCTAGTGGCAAAATCACTAAATTGGCACGTTGACTACAACATACGTTATTTACATTTCATTGGTCCTCTTGTTTTTGCATGTTCATAATTTCTTTGTATGCCAGCATGGCACAAAATTATGACCGCACAATTTGGCTTGCTTCATTGTATTATTATCACAAATTATTTTTATTTTATTTTTTTAACCAAGGGTGAATATGTCAAATTTCCTAGGCCGGACATCACTTTTGACCACTACTATTTGACAGTTCATTGACTTTCCAACTAACTGCCAAACCATGCTGCAAAAACAAGCCACTTTTATGAGTATTGTGGGCTTTCCTGGAGTTACTGGAGCCATTGATTGAACTCATGTTCACATCATTGCTCTAACTGTAAACGAGGAGACATACCAATAGAAAACGAAGCATTAGTAATAATTTGTGATAATTTTTATCATTTAATTATTAAAATATTTGTGTCTTAATTAAATGGTTTTATTGTAGTTACATAAAATGATTGTGCAGCCTCCTTATTGGCTGATTCAGAGGTTGAGGTCGGCCATTTTGTGTTGACATCATTGTAGTCCATAGTTCACAACACTTAAGTGTCACCTCAGTCAACACATAAGAATCAGTCTTAGACTTTACTGAAAGTTGCTTTTAGCTTCTTTATAAAAGGCTCCTACTCTTAGAAAAGTCCTAGTTTTTACTCTGAATTTTTTGACACTTAAGTCAAAGCTTAAAGGGCTCATATGATGCTACATGCAATTTTGCAAGTTGTTTGAACTGAAATGTGTGTTGGCAGTGTGTGTACACAACCACCCTAAAATGATAAAAATCCACCCAGTGGTTTTTTTTAATCTGTTCAAATCTTTACCCCTTTCTTAAATCGAGCCGGTCTCAGATGCCTGTCTGTGTGATGTCACAAAAACAGGCCCCTCCCACGATAGTTTGATTGACGGTAGCGTTTCAGCACAGACTGGACTGGTGTCTTACCTTAGCTCTGCCCTGAGTGAGCTGTAAACAGTCGGCCATTGTTTCACCGCCGGAGCAGATGTAGACAAGAATGACTCCTAAGTGATTGAGGTCTTCTGTTGTTGGATGTAATAATGAACATAGCAGTCGTCATGTACTCCCGACATCTGAGCCGCTGAACTCGCAGTGGATTACATTTGTTTCTGAAGGGCATGCGCCCCAGATCTACATAAATGCGTCTATGTTCTCGCAAATCATTCGTGATCCACCTTCACCTACAGAAGTGAGTGTAAGGTTTTTTTAACTAATCTTTGCAAATCGCCTTTCCTAATAATGTGCTAATTAGCAAGTTTCAGCTAAAGTAAACAGTCACTCAGAGAACGGCTCGGAAGAGAGTGGCGGGGTCAGCAGAGCTCATTAAAATTTAAAGGAAAATGCTACAAATCTGCATGCTCTGAAAAGAGCTGTTCTTGACAGGGTAAAAAAGGTGTTTTTTACACTACCATTGAGAAATTTTAACCAAACTATGTTACAGACTTTTCATTAAAGGGGTCATATGTGTTTTTTGAACTTTAAACCGCATAACCACATTTCATTACACCAAATACACAAAATAATGTTCTTTTTAGCAGCATCATATGACCCCTTTAAGACCCTAAGAATCATATCAACTTGTGGAAAATGGGCATCCGATGACCCCTTTAAGACTATTCTTAAGAGCATTTCTGAGAAGTTTTATACATACGGGCCCAGAACTGAACTGAGCCTGTTGTCTTTTTAGAGCAGCTTGAAGCTGAATTTGTATTGACAGACATGAAATCTTAGTTGATGTTGCTCATGACACGCTGTGACTTCTTGATTCACCTGTAGTCTTTTTTTTTTTTTTGAGCAGGTGTGATCTGGGCCCGTATTTATCAAGCCTCTGAAAATTACTCTCAAGAACGCTGCTAAGAATTGACTTAAGCGTTAAAAACATTCTTGGCTCAAAGCTGCGCTTAAAAGTTAGTTATCAAGCATCTCGGTTGTAATTTAAGCGAAGTGTGGGACTAAATCTTAAGTGTCAGTCTTAGAGTTGATTCACGACACTTCGCTGTGCCACAAACAGGATTTTTGGACCAATCACTGAATAGATTTCCTTATTTAAGAATATTCTTAGATAAATTCACATTGAATGGTTAAATTCCTAATAGGAGTTTACATTCAACACACATATGACAATAAAGAATTTTCAAGAGAATACATTATGGTAAGGAAACAAATCGTCATCACAACCTTCAATTTAGGGTTGTGCCGGTAGACGATATCTTGTATTAATGATAGTCAGAGATATCGCCTGTTTCTGATTTCTTTGATGACAGCAAGACGATTATTATTATTATCTGTCAAAAATATAGGCGCCTATCTTTAGTGATGCAGTGCGGAGAGCTGCTTCAGAAACTTGCTGGGATCAGCTCCGGTGACCGTGTCGGAGCCGTAACGCACCGCAGACGTGTGCAGTGTAAATAAGGGGTAAGAGATTTATTCATGATACAGTGTATGTAGCTTCACTGATTATAACGGGAGTTTTTTTAAAGGGGTCATATGATGCGATTTAAATTTTTCCTTTCTCTTTGGAGTGTTACAAGCTCTTGGTGCATAAAGAAGATCTGTAAAGTTGCAAAGACTAAAGTCTCAAATCCAAAGAGATATTCTTTATAAAAGTTAAGTCAGCCACGCCTACCTAAAACGACTCGTTCTAACACGACCCACATATCTACATCGCTATGTGGGAAGATTTGCATAACGCCGCCTGCCGGCTGTTCTGACTCACAGTCTGTAAGTACGTTTTCATTTAAAGAATTTGCCACCGATAATTCAAACGTGAGTTTTGGGCAGTGTAGAGTAGCACTTGTTATTTGACATTTCTCCGATCACAAATGCAGACATGGTTTTATGTTTATGTGGCGTGATGCAACGCAACACGTAAAAAGACAGTATAAGTCATTATAATCCATAATTATGTCCCCACTGGATGCAACAAATGCCTCGTTTATAATGGGTTTTAATGTTTTTGTCTCGTCGCTCTGGCCTGACAGGGCATCATCACAGTATGGTGAGGGGCGTAACATTTTCGTCACACGCTTGAGGTATTCGGCCAATCACAACGCACTGGATAGCTGGCCAATCACAGTACACCTTGTGTCATAAACCACGCTGGACTTGCACTCTGTTTAGATGCTGTTTAATGAACACTTCCGTATACATACATACGCATATGTAATAACCAATAAGAAAGCTTGTTACAAACCCATATACTATTTATCACATCTTCCCCCTTTTTGGCGAAGTATGTTACTTTTTAACAAACATAATTAGATCAAAAGTTAAATTACACTGCTGATAACATCACAAACATAAAACATTATGCAAAATGAATATTTCCACAAATAAAGTCTCTGTAATGCATTAATTAGATAACAAGAAAAGGGAAAAATAAAAGCGCAATGGCTTTCTTATCACTCGCCCACACCGTGTAGTCTTAGGTGACACTACATGTTGTGGAGTATGATGCACAGCTGCCGTAGGATCGTAATATGCCAGCACTGGGGCCACAACTAACATTTCTTTCACTTTTGTGAACGCCTCCTCTTGACTCTTGTACCACCTCCATACTGTGTCAGCTCTCAGTAGCTCATTCAACGGCTGTAACACGGTAGCGCTGTGTGGCAGGTAACGGCAAAGGTAATTAATCAAACTCAGCATCCGTTTGAACTCAGTCAGATTTTGGGGTTTGCTGAGGTCCCGGATAGCATGGACCTTTTCTGGGTCGGGTCTAATGCCCTCTTTACTGAGACGATGTCCCACAAAACCCAATTCCTTCTGACCAAAAATGCATTTTTCCTTCTTCAGCTTCAGCCCTGAGGCATGGATAGCATTCAGCACTTCATCAAGTCTATGGTCATGTTCTTCACGAGTATGACCATATACTAAGATGTCGTCCTTATAGCAGCATACTCCCTCGACATTCTGAAGTAGCTCACTCATGCGTTTCTGAAATATCTCTGGAGCGCTAGTTATGCCGAATGGCAAGCGATGGAAACAGTACCTCTTGAAGGGGGTTATAAAAGTAGTCAACCACTTGCTAGCGTCGTCTAACGGTATCTGCCAGAAACTGCTGGCAGCATCAAGGCTAGAAAAGACTGTCGCCCCTGCCAGTTTAGAAGTGATGTCATCCAAGGTTGGCAAAACATACTTTTCATGAATGACGACTTTTAGTCGTTTGAGGTCGACACATATTCTAATGTCTCCATTCTTTTTGGCGACCGGCACCATTGGGGCACACCATGGAGTGGGCTCAGAAACCTCTTCAATCACGCCCAGCTGCTCCATTCTGTCCAGTTCTTGTTTTACCTTCGTAAGCATTGGGATTGGTACTCTACGAGCTACATGAACGCTGTATGGCTCCGCTGTACTTTTAAGCATTATTTTAACTGGTTCGCTTGCCATCAGTCCCAAAGAGCCAAACACGTTCTCTCTTATTTCCTCTATTCTTTTTATTAGCCTCATTTGAATTGCAGCACTGCGTCCTAGCAGATTCCCAACATGGGCTCCTCTCACCACATATGCATTCATCATGTACATATTTTTTTTTACATTTACTTTCGTCTTCAGCTTGCCACCAGGACTGTTCAGTATGACATTTGTTTTGCTCAGTGGTATCTTATTTTTCAGGCTTTCATAACTTTTCTCAGATATTATGGTGGCATCTGCACCAGAATCAATTTTGAATTTGATTATTTGGTCTTCCATAAGGATGTCAACTGTCCATGGTGGAATGGGTGCATCCTTACTTTGAACAGAGCCCAATAACATTGCTGACCCTGCATCTTCATAAGATGTTACGTCTTAGTGTGGCAGACTACAGTGAAATGGCCAATCTTTTTACACTTTCGACATTCAGCTTTTTTGGCAGGACAGTGCTCGCTCTGATTATGTGTTTTGTTGCATCTTGTGCATTTTTTCCAGTCACTCCATTCGTTTCTATAGCCTTGTCCTTTTCTCTGTCTATCAGTGCTAATTTTCCTTCCTCTGCCACGATTTTGTTGGGGAAATTTAACCTCTTCTAATTTACTTTCGCTTTGCTCCGCATTTTGGTTTTTAATGAGCTCGTGGCTACGTGCCATTTCAATTGCTCTAGAGAGCGTCAGTATTCCTTGAAGCTGCAGCTTTTCTGACAGAGATTTGTCTCTCAATCCGATCACAATCCAGTCTCGGATATATTCATCTTTTAGTTAGCTAAAATCACAATGTTCTGAGAGCTCATAAAGTCCTCTTACGAACGCTTCTACTGTCTCTCCATCTCGCTGACACCGCTGATGAAAGTGTGCGCATTCATATATCACGTTTCTTCGGGGACATTGCCGTCCTCCAGTGATAATTTGGTGGATGTTCTGTAATGCATGAATCTCTACAGTTTCCACTCCGGCCATTCGCTCGGCCTTTCAAACGGGAAACTTTCTGGTGGCAAAAATTTGAGCATATTCTCGACTGTGCAGCTCTTTACTTATAGGGGCAAAATAGCAACAGTCTGTCAGAGTCCACTGAGCTAAGATCCCTCTTCTGACACCATGTCATAAACCATGCTAGACTTGCACTCTGTTTAGATGCTGTTTAATGAACACTTCCTTATACGTACATACGCATATGTAATAACCAATAAGAAAGTTTGTTACAAACCCATATACTATTTATCACACCTTGCTTTTCAGACCGATGAGCTTTGTAAAAACCGACGCGTTTCAGAAAGGCGGGGCATAGAGGAGAAACAATAATGTACAGTATGTGGAAAATAATGTGTCTTTTCTCATTAGACTGAAGTCAGTGATAATGTTCTTTGGTTATGCAAATATTCTTTGCTAGTTTCTGTTTGAATAACTGAGGAAATGTAACTGTTTTATTAACTGCTCGTCGTCAAACATTTCAAGAACATTCTTCCTCTTCTGAAAGATTTGTGCATCACAAGCCCCTACTGGCAACTCCTAACCACTTGAGAGACCTCTCGAGCTGTCTTAAATAACTGGGAGAGTAAGAGTAATTCTTAGATTTAAGAAATTTGATAACTTGCTTTTATAATTAAGTTTGAAAGTAGGAGTAAATTTAATGAATTCTCAGCACTTAAGACTAAAATGGCACTTTGAGAGGCTTGATTAAATACGGGCCCTGGTTCAGAAGTGTTTCTGTATCAGGCAGAATTTCAAAGCAGTATAAAAGCCGTTCTGATTTTTTATGTTGATTGTTTTACTGTTGGCAGGAAGTTGGCAATCTCTACGACATGTTCCACACTCGTAACTGCCTCCATCGCCGGGCGTATCAGCACAAAGTGGGCAACATCATCGAGACCATGTGTGTATTCTCCTCACTGAACCACACATTGTCCTGTTCACAGCTTCAGTGCGATTGAAGTGTTCTGTCCTGGTTGTTTCATATCAGGATAACGGAGGCTTTTGTAAAAGCTGATCCTCATATTCAGATCCAGGGCTCTTCTGGGAGGATCTTCAGCATCTCTTCAGCTATAGACGACATGGAGGCCTACACCAAACTCACAGGTGCCTCACCTTTCCGTGTTACATGACTTCTAACATTCTATTCTATTTCTATTCTAACTACTTGTTTTCTTAAAAAACAGCCTCTATCTCTAGTGTTCTCTATTCTTTTTCTATTCTATCTACTTGTTTTGTTTTTATTTATTATAAAAAAGAGCCTCTAACACTAGCATTCTGCATTCATTTTTCTATTGTTTTGACTTGTTTTTTTTATTTTAAAAAAGTCCCTCTAAGGGGACTTTATTTTTCCCTATTCTTTTTATTTATTATAAAAAAAAAAACTTACTATACTGTGTTAAGCAATGCTATACTGTGTTAGCCGAGGCTTGATTTTGAAATATGAAATGATTTAAAGAAAAGTAAAAAAGAAATGATACTATAAATATGAAACTAAAACTGCCAGTAGGTGAAAGCAAGTCACGGTTTTAATCATCATTCATTCAACTGATTCGTTCAGACTTCTGATTCATTCAATCGACTCTCTTTATGAATGGATCACTGAATCAGTGGCTCACGCAATTCATTCGGTAATGTCGCTGTGTTACTCGAAAAAGCACAACAGTTCTACATTTTCACACGATATTAGTGACTTTATTTATTGAACTGTTGCATAAATTCTATGTAACATTTGGAATTGTGCAGATATTTGGTATAAACCAGTACTCTTGTTGTGTGATATTGTTTAAATATGTAATATAAATATAAGACACCGCTGCATCCAGAGGCATGTTTAGCACTTGGATCTTGAACTCTGCATTCACAGACTCATCAGTCTACAGGTCTGGGCGGCGGCTGCGTTAAATGCCTGGTTGGAATGTGTTATTTTTTTTCCAAAATTAATTAATGTGTTGTCAACAGCCCTAATTAGTATAGTTACCAAATTGCTATTTACAGTCAAGTTTATTCCCCATTGGTGTGTTTGGCCCTATAATTGCTGCTCTCTTGCAAATTTGCTGAAATGTAATTTTGTAATAAAAAAATATTATATATTACATCAATCAATCAATCAAATATTCAGAGCAAAGAGAAGCTGAAGGATGATTATATGTGACCCTGGAGCACAAAACCAGTCATAAGGGTAATTTTTTTTAAATTGAGATTTATACATCATCTCAAAAGCTGAATAAATAAGCTTTCCATTGATGTTTAGTTGGTTAGGAGAGGACAATATTTGGCTGAGATACAACTATTTGAAAATCTGGAATCTGAGGGTGCAAAAAAATCTAAATATTGAGAAAATCATCTTTAAAGTTGTTCAAATTAAGTTCTTAGCAATGCATATTACTAATCAAAAATTAAGTTTTGATATATTTACTGTAGGAATTTACAAAATATCTTCATGGAACATGATCTTTACTTAATATCCTAATGAGTTTTGGCATAAAAGAACAATGGATAATTTTGACCCATACAATGTGTTGTTGGCTATTGCTACAAATATCCCCCAGCGACTTAACACTGCTTTTGTGCTGCAGGGTCACATATATAAGATATAATATATTTGATGCACATCTGGTTTTCTCTCAACAAGACACATGGACTGTGTTTATGTCTGTACTCCACATGATGGGCATTTTGACATAATTCAGTGTGTATTTGAACTGAATTGGTGAGAGATGCTCTCTCTGTGTGTGAGAGAGAGTCGGTGTGAGTTCTTTTCACTGATTAATTACTCTTTAACATCACGCATGTCCCGCTCTTTATTTTCTCATTCACACATGTTTCTTTAGTGATCTGACATGTCAAAGTATTAGTGCTGTTCTATGTGGATATAAATGATCAAAATCATTTATTCTAGAATTAGAAAGCATATTGCTCACTGGCTTTGTTTACATGCACAGCTTTTGTTTCAATCGGACTGAATTCATTCCAATTGATGAATCTGAATGTAGTGTTTACTAGAGTGTTTACATGCGCTCTCGCCGTATTAGAAAAGCAATAAACCACCCCTTACAATCCGGTCGAAATCTGATTCAGATCGAGCTCAGTCGGATCGAGTGAGGTGTTTACATGAAGTCTTTTCAGCCCGATTGAGCCGTCAATCCCATTACAAACGGATTATTTGGTTGCATGTAAACGTAGCCAGTGTTATACACTCACATTCTGTTGCGCTGAAAGATGCACATGTTTGTAACGAATCAGCTCGTGGGAAATATGAATAATTAACCGTAACTAGTTATAATTAATTATGAATATTTTAGATCTCTGTAGATATTTAGCTGACCTCTCAGGGTCAACTGTCTTGTCAATTCTAAGAACGTTAATTTCCTGGTTAAGGGAAATAAATTTCTTACTGTACAATTCTACAAAAGCTTGTAGCATAAATCTGCATGATTAAGTGACTCCAGTTATAAGCAAACAATGAACCACGTCAAGTGTGATACAAGTAAGGTTTTATTAACTACATAAACACTTAAACTAGTCTAACATACTACATAAACACATAAACTGGTCTAACATCCTACATAAACACATAAACTGGTCTAACATCCTACATAAACACATAAACTGGTCTAACATACACATACACACACACACACACACACACACATAACGTTTACGAATGAGACTTTATTGTAAAGTGGTCTTTATAGTTCTTTTGCACTTTAATCTTTATGAAACATTTGATTACCTTGAACATTTAAATACGATAATGCAGTACACAAAAAATTAGTTATTTTTGGGATTGGAAAAAAGGTTTAGACCTTTTTGCAACATTTCAATATTGTGACTGAATACCGTGATTTAAGCTTCAGCAATTATTTCAACAGGAAAATTTGATACATCATATGCCTAATTTGAACATTTCTCTCAGTGATCCCCTCCCAAAAAACAAAAACAAAACACAAGCCTAGAAAGTTGATTATGGATTAATTTCCATATTAAATGAGAGAGTGTTTATGTTTAGTGTAGCGTCTTGACCAATCTGACACACTAATTTTAATTTGATTTACCAAATCAATTATTCATTAGATTAACAAATCGTCACAGTCCCCTCACTCAATAAACTGGATGCCAGGATGTCTGCTGAACACCAGGCCCTCTGGTCACCATGACAACTAATCATGATATCACTGGTTTTATGACCCCCCAGGAATGTGAGTAGGATAGCCCACTCTCCTTAACCAGGAAATTAACGTTCTTAGAATTGACAAGACAGTTGACCCTGAGAGGTCAGCTAAATATCTACAGCGGATCTAAAATATGAATAGTTAATTATAACTAGTTATGGTTAATTATTCATATTTCCTGTCATGAGCTGATTTGTTACATTAGATTGTATTGCTTCTAGTCCCAAAGAAGATATCCTCTGTATATAGTTTGTGGGAAATGCATGTTGTTTGAGGAAAGATGTTGTACGTTTGAGCATTGCCTGACTAATTTTATAACCCAGACAAAATGAAGGCCTGTGTTCCTGATGTCCGTGTGGTGTAACAGGTGTCCAAACTGCTGCCAGAGTGCTTCGCCGAGCAGCTGATCAGGGTTTACTTTAAGAAGACAGATGACAAGAGCCTAGAAGCTGCTAAGAAGTACTTTGTCCAGTGGTGCATGGACAGGAACTTCACCAAACCCCAGGCAAGACTTGGCTTTTCCAATTTTGTAGTCATTCAAGTTTCAGTTTTATTTCCAAATATACTTGGTACTTTGAGCAATGGACTTGTCAGATATATTTCAGATGCTAGTTTGGAGAATTCTGAACAGAAACTGTATATTACCCAGTTAATAAGTACATAGTACAGCGGTTAAAATAAGTATTGAGCACATCACCATTTTTCTCAGTAAATATATTTCTAAAGGTGCTGTTGACTTGAAATTTTCACCAGATGTCGGTAACAACCCAACTAATCCATACATACAATACAAATAAGTTTAGAAATTAAGTCCTGTGTAATAAAGTGGAATGACCCAGGGAAAAAGTATTAAAGTAGAGACCTGCACTCTGCCAACCCTGAAACAACTTACAGAACTACCACATTTTGCTATAAGTTTGATTGCATCATATAATAATTGCTGTTAATATTGTTCATCGTCTGTTTTATTACGTCTTAAATGGATTTTTCCATACTGCTGATTCGTCTGGTCAGAGGAGAACTGGCCCCCAACTGAGCCTGGTTTCTCCCAAGGTTTTTTCTCCATTCTGTCACCGATGGAGTTTTGGTTCCTTGCTGCTGTCGCCTCTGGCTTGCTTAGTTGGGGACACTTCATTTCCAGCGTTATCGTTGACATAATTGCAAAGATATTATTTAAACTGAGCTGGATGATGACATCACTGAATTCAATGATGAACTGTCTTTAACTGAAAAATTTGT
>NW_015506546.1:180451-187179 GCF_001515645.1 Sinocyclocheilus grahami
AAGCCCATCTTGAGAGGCGTGAATCTCTGCAGGCTTTAAAGGCCACACTCCATGTGACCCGCCCAGTCGGTGGTTCGGTCAGATGCTAAGATGAAGATGTGAGAAAACGCTTCAGGATACCAAAGCTCTGTGCCAGGCCTTTCGGCCTTGACTTTTCCATTCACCAAAGATTCTCTGACTCAAACTGGTTCTTTTCATCAACTAATTTCAGCAAGATCTGGGGCCTTAAGATCAGGAATCTCTTTCCGACAGCCGAGATTCGCAAGTATCAAACTTAGTCTTATTAATTGATGCATTAAGTATCAGTTACACCTTTTTACAAGGTGTGTTTGAACTAAGAATCTGACGCTTCCCTCAGGTTTAGATCTGCTGAATATGCAAAGTTTCCATAAAATTCATTCTTTATGCCTCTTTCTGTGCTGAGTTAAACTTTAACCCTTTCCTATACCAACTGTATGTGTGTGTGTGTGTGTGTGTGTGTGTATGTTAGACCAGTTTATGTGTTTATGTAGTATGTTAGACCAGTTTATGTGTTTATGTAGTTAATAAAACCTTACTTGTATCACACTTGACATGTTCATTGTTTGCTCATAACCGGAGTCACTAATCATGCAGATTTACGCTACAAGCTTTGTAGAATTGTACAGTAAGAAAGTTATTTCCCTTAACCAGGAAATTAACGTTCTTAGAATTGACAAGACAGTTGACCCTGAGAGGTCAGCTAAATATCTACAGCGGATCTAAAATATGAATAGTTAATTATAACTAGTTATGGTTAATTATTCATATTTCCTGTCATGAGCTGATTTGTTACATTAGATTGTATTGCTTCTAGTCCCAAAGAAGATATCCTCTGTATATAGTTTGTGGGAAATGCATGTTGTTTGAGGAAAGATGTTGTACATTTGAGCATTGCCTGACTAATTTTATAACCCAGACAAAATGAAGGCCTGTGTTCCTGATGTCCGTGTGGTGTAACAGGTGTCCAAACTGCTGCCAGAGTGCTTCGCCGAGCAGCTGATCAGGGTTTACTTTAAGAAGACGGATGACAAGAGCCTAGAAGCTGCTAAGAAGTACTTTGTCCAGTGGTGCATGGACAGGAACTTCACCAAACCCCAGGCAAGACTTGGCTTTTCCAATTTTGTAGTCATTCAAGTTTCAGTTTTATTTCCAAATATACTTGGTACTTTGAGCAATGGACTTGTCAGATATATTTCAGATGCTAGTTTGGAGAATTCTGAACAGAAACTGTATATTACCCAGTTAATAAGTACATAGTACAGCGGTTAAAATAAGTATTGAGCACATCACCATTTTTCTCAGTAAATATATTTCTAAAGGTGCTGTTGACTTGAAATTTTCACCAGATGTCGGTAACAACCCAACTAATCCATACATACAATACAAATAAGTTTAGAAATTAAGTCCTGTGTAATAAAGTGGAATGACCCAGGGAAAAAGTATTAAAGTAGAGACCTGCACTCTGCCAACCCTGAAACAACTTACAGAACTACCACATTTTGCTATAAGTTTGATTGCATCATATAATAATTGCTGTTAATATTATTCATCGTCTGTTTTATTACGTCTTAAATGGATTTTTCCATACTGCTGATTCGTCTGGTCAGAGGAGAACTGGCCCCCAACTGAGCCTGGTTTCTCCCAAGGTTTTTTCTCCATTCTGTCACTGATGGAGTTTTGGTTCCTTGCCGCTGTCGCCTCTGGCTTGCTTAGTTGGGGACACTTCATTTCCAGCGTTATCGTTGACATAATTGCAAAGATATTATTTAAACTGAGCTGGATGATGACATCACTGAATTCAATGATGAACTGTCTTTAACTGAAAAATGAGTGTTTACTATTGTCACTTTGCATTATTGACACTATTTTCCTAATTAAAGCTGTTCAGTTGCTTTGACACAATCTGTATCGTTAAAAGCGCTATATAAATAAAGGTGACTTGACTTGACTTGACCTGCACTCCCGCGGGACTACCACATCCCGCACACACACTACTGGAGAGACTCGTGTGTGTGGGATGCGGGAGAATAAAATGATTTGCGCGACTCCCTCAAAAAGAAATGATCTAAACATAAAATGTCTAAAACATATAAATTGTTATTTATCTGTTGCACAAAAGCAAAAAGAACAACTAATATTAACATTAAAATGATTGATTTGCGCAAGCTAGGCAGAGTTTCTATTTATAACAGGGTTTAAAGGGTTGCGCAATGTAGCCAATCACAGACTCAGCTGTTGGTTTCTGGAACACAATGGCCAATCAGAGGTGATTAAGTTAGAATCCACTCACCTCAGTGCTGAAATAGACCTATCGGTAAGCCCCGCCCCCTTAGTTACGATTGCTCCCTCGGACAAACAAACGGAGCTGCTCACTAGGGACGGGCGATACCACTTATTTTGTTTTCGACACGATATCGATATTTTTCAAGGCAGTATCGTCGATATCGATACCGATTCGATACTTCTGAACTAAACTTTTAAATTATGAAATTTATGAAATTATTAAATTACTAAGAGTAAAATGGGTAATAAGCACTTAACTTTGTTTAAAACGGATTTTAACATTCAATACGCCTTACTTGTAACTTATTAGGTTATATTTTTGTTTACACATGGTTCAAATATGTTTTTTGTTTACACATGATTCGAATCTACAAATACTACAGTTAAACTAGTCACTTTACTAAAACCATGGTTCATTTTCATAAGGGACTGCCAGTGACAGGATGTTGCATCCATAAAATGCAACCTTTTTATTCTGACAGTGTATGATTTCTATTAACATTACCGAATAGAACATGATCAATATTATCTTTCAACGATCAATTTAAATAACTGTAATTGCACAAACTATGTAGGCTACAATTTCAGTTTGTTTATTCGATATATCGATACTTTGGATCGATACGCCCATCCCTACTGCTCACTGTATCACAATGACAGCTGTCAGTGTGAAAACCTTGTCCCACGATGTTTTTGCACAGTTTTGGACACAGAAGGGCCACCATTCAAGTGGGAATTAAATATTCCATGGAGGGATATATAAAATATTTTAAAATATATATGGTGGGTAACTCGAAGCGAGGGTTTACAGATCACAATGCAAGTGGGAGAAGTCTCATATTACGTTCGTCAGGATGACAACATGCAGGATCAAACACTGTTCATGTACCCAGGGGCGGACTTACCCATTAGACAAAGGTAGGTGACCGCCTTGGGCCCCCAAAAGCCAAGGGCCCACTAAAATGCTTTTCATATAGGAGATGTGCATTAAGCACTGATACGCGAACTGTTGCTGTTTACGGTGTTTATTACCACGACAACTGTCCGAGTCCGTGGCGCTTGCAGGTGTAGGGCTGTATGCACTGTGCATACCAGGAGCGCTCAGACTGACCTGAGATTTTCCCCGCAAACATTTCAGCAGTTATTATAGGCCTGTGTGTCCCGTTTTTCTGTCGACTGAACCAGCCATGCCATTAATTATGAATGTATAATTATGTGCCTCTAGAAGCTTGTGTTCTGCAAGTGAACGTCGCTTTATTGTTCATCTCAAAGAGGCACAAAATCACTTTCACAGACTTTTTCACTAACTGTTCCCTCCTGGTGGAATGACCTGCCCAACTCAATCCCAGCAGCTGAGTCCTTAGCCATCTTCAAGAAACGACTAAAAACACATCTTTTCCACCTTTATTTGACCCTCTAACTCTAGCACTCTCTATTCTAATTCTATTTTTTTTAAAACACTTGTCCCTTTTAGACTTGCACTCTATTCATTTGCTGCTTGTTTTCTTAAAAAAAAAACACTAGCTGGCTCTATTCTTTTTCTATTCTGTCTGTTTTCTTTTTATTTATTATATTATTTTAAAAACCCTTGCTACGTGTACTGCATTAGGCTAACTAAGACTTGTCATTTACACTTATATATTGTTGTTCTTTTGTTAGTTTTGACTACTTTTATTGTCCTCATTTGTAAGTCGCTTTGGATAAAAGCATCTGCTAACTGACTAAATGTAAATGTAATGAATTGATCAGTCTTTTGCATGCCAAAGTAAATTTCTGCATAGAAATAATCGTGCTATACGCACTTTCATGAGATCGGGTTAGCCTGCAACAATTAATTTGTTGGTTATTTTACAAATGGGAATACAACGAATTCATGACAATGTTTTACATTCAAGCTACCTGTAAAATTTATAGTGAAAAGTACTATAAAAGCGTCTGGAATTCAATAAAGTAATTTTAAAGCCATTTTTAAAGCATTTGCTGCATGGATAAAAAAAATAGGCTAATAAATAATTCACATATCAGACAAAATTGCGTTGCAGCAAATCCTTTAAATTTTAGGGTATTCAGATCAGAGCAACATAAAAATCAGAAAATATAAGCAGCTATAGGACAAAGTTTTACATTTATGCCATTATAAATTGTGTTTTATTTTTTAATTGTACATAATTATAAAATAAAACACAAATTATAATTGGGTCTGTTTTAGGCTTTTCCTTATTTTTATATTTTAGACATCAATTATGGTGAAGAAAAAAAATGACTCGCCATCTCCTCATTGGACGTGCCTTTAGAGAGAAATGCACGGATTACATAATGAAAGTGAAATAAGAAATTATTTCGTTTTAAAGTAGTAATTTAAAGCTTTCTATATATTTTTATCATGCCTGTGAGGCAATTCGCTGCTTGCAGCAAATCCTTTAAATTTTAGGGTATTCAGATCAGAGCAACATAAAAATCAGAAAATATAAGCAGCTATAGGACAAAGTTTTACATTTATGCCATTATAAATTGTGTTTTAATTGTACATAATTATAAAATAAAACACAAATTATAATTGGGTCTGTTTTAGGCTTTTCCTTATTTTTATATTTTAGACATCAATTATGGTGAAGAAAAAAAATGACTCGCCATCTCCTCATTGGACGTGCCTTTAGAGAGAAATGCACGGATTACATAATGAAAGTGAAATAAGAAATTATTTCGTTTTAAAGTAGTAATTTAAAGCTTTCTATATATTTTTATCATGCCTGTGAGGCAATTCGCTGAGTTTAGGTTCATCATTGTGAAGCGCTCCTGTTCAAGACCGAGATGGCAGAAAGCGTTTGTTTTCTTTATTTTATAAAAGCACAACGTTTTGTTGATATTGTGAGTGCACACAAATAAAACTAGACCCTTTACAGTTTAGAATGATGTATTAAATACTCTTACCTTTATGAGCAAAAATGACTACGTATTTTAAGTTGTTTCCACTGTTAGAAAAATGCAAGTGATCGCGCTGGCGCCTCCGTGTCCTGCAGAGCTGCCACTCTCCGCACAAACGATTAGATATGCGTCTAACAGCGCACATAATACTCTTACCTTTATGAGCAAAAATGACTACGTATTTTAAGTTGTTTCCACTGTTAGAAAAATGCAAGTGATCGCGCTGGCGCCTCCGTGTCCTGCAGAGCTGCCACTCTCCGCACAAACGATTAGATATGCGTCTAACAGCGCACATTTATCTAGGTTAAACATTTAAACTAACATTGTGATATGCTTGAACTGTTTTATATCTATAGATTTTATTTTAGGCAAGTCGTGATGATTTGAGAAGGCTAAATTGATCAAACAGGCTATGATCAGCTCACTGTCTTACTTACTGGTCATTACTTCAAAAAGAAAAAAACTTACATTTAATGAAACAAAAAAATGCTCCAAACTTTTTTTTCTAAATTTACTTTATAAAAAAAACGAAACAAAATATAATCACTTTTTCATTACATGCAAAGCTGAACTATTTGCATAGCTGAAACAGTAGCATAAGCTTTTTTTTGGAGAAGGGGAAAAAGATGAGCTATAGGGACTATATTATTTGAGGGCTGTGCAGGGCTCTAATCCACGTCATCCAACGCTGTTTTGTTCTCATCAGTGAGCATGCTCTTGATATATGTATTTTACTGTGGCAGGAGGGGCGGGGTTCAGCGAGGCCTGCATTGGGAGAGAGAGGCAGGAGACGAGCGGTGCGTAAGTGGGTCAAGTACAAACGATAAACACCTGTGTCTTGTTTCAGTAATTGGTGTGGAGAGACCGGATAAAAGAGGCCACCTGGAACAGGATGGGGAGAGACAGTCTGGGTACGCGAGCGACCCGGGAAGACGGGTGTAGATACACGGAAGCCAGTTGCATTCTGTTTGTTATGAGTTATTGACTGTGAATCTTACCGCGCTGAGTGAGCGCCGTGGTGTGTACAGTGCGGGAAGGAATTGGCCGGGCATTCACGTGAACGTGCGCAGGTGGTGCGCGTCTTGTCGGGAATGTCGGCTGGTGAACCTACCGGCCACCCCAAAAGCACCATTGTGCCCTCTCCCTCTTGTGCAGGTCCCCTTCGAGCGAATTGGTATGGACCTCATCGGGCCATTAGAGCGATCGGCACGGGGGCATCGCTTTGCATTAGTCCTAGTGGATTATGCAACGCGATACCCCGAGGCAGTGGCCCTCCGCAGCATTTCCGCGAAAAGTGTGGCGGAGGCCCTGTTTCATCTTATCTCCCGGGTGGGAATCCCCAAAGAGATTAAATCGATGGGCATTAAATCGATTCGCACCAGCGTCTATCACCCACAAACGGACATTCTGGTTGAACGATTTAATCGCACATTAAAAACCATGATTCGGAAGTTCGTTCACGAAGACGCCAAAAATTGGGACAAATGGCTGGAGCCCCT
>NW_015506546.1:187836-194750 GCF_001515645.1 Sinocyclocheilus grahami
TGTGGCAGGAGGGGCGGGGTTCAGCGAGGCCTGCATCGGGAGAGAGAGGCAGGAGACGAGCGGTGCGTAAGTGGGTCAAGTACAAACGATAAACACCTGTGTCTTGTTTCAGTAATTGGTGTGGAGAGACCGGATAAAAGAGGCCACCTGGAACAGGTTGGGGAGGAACAGTCTGGGTACGCGAGCAACCCGGGAAGACGGGTGTAGATACACGGAAGCCAGTTGCATTCTGTTTGTTATGAGTTACTGACTGTGAGTCTTACCGCGCTGAGTGAGCGCCGTGGTGTGTACAGTGCGGGAACATTTGTTACATTTACCATTTTGTTGAGTTTAAAACGTGTGACACATTCATTCTGCTCTCACTGATCATTTCGTGCCCTAAATGAGGAATAATATTTCTATTAGGAAATGTAATAAAATAAATCTATTGCCTATCCTCTCGGGATACCTGGAGTCAGTGTTACAAGTACCACACGTTTTTTTTTTCTTTTCATTTTTGAAGCATAAACACCATTAAACTGATGCGAGCTTCGGATCTTCCAGTGTTTCTCTATGGCACTGAAAGCTACAGATGTCCGAGTTCCGCTCCCCATGCAACTGATACTCGACTGCCATTGGCTCATCTGCGTTATAGGGGAGGGGCTTACCGATAGGTCAATTGCATGCTCACGAGTCCTCTCATTTTAACACACGAAGCGTAGACATTGTGAAAGATTCATTGTGCATGTGTTCATTGTGTTATAACAGAGCTTTATGAGATCGCGATGAACTGAGATGTCAGCTTTTAGTGATAATAAAGGAAGCGCTGCTCGCATTCTGCCATGCCAAACCAAGCGCAGCAGTCCATGCTAGCTTTTCTGTTAAAAATAACAGTAGTTTGTGAATGTGGATGCTTAGCCTAAATAACAAATATTTTATCGGGAGCGTTTAGGCTGGGATGTTGTGGAGCTTAGGAGATGTTACAGAACCATAACATAAATTTCTTCGATGTACTGAAAAAAATCTATATAGATTACTTTTATGCGGGCGGAAGCAGGACCAGATAAGATATATTTCTGTGGGAGCGGCACTGAAAAATCTGTCTCTACATTGAACACATGAAGAAAGGGCACCTTCAAAAAGGCATGGAAAGCCAAGACACCAGCTGAAATCTATCAGTAATTAAAAAGCAATCCTGCCCCTCTTCAGTGGAAATTAATATTAGCTGCTTCAGTCCCAACACCTACAGTACCAGGATGATGAAACAAGGGTGGACATTTCAGCAAGACAATAATCCCAAACACAGCCAAGGAAACTCGATTGGTTTCAGAGAAAGAAAGTAAAGCTGCTAGAATGGCCAGCCAATCACCTGACTTGAATTCAATAGAAAATCTATGGAAAGAACTATAGATCAGAGTTCATAGAAGAGGCCCACAGAGCCTTCAAGATTTGAAGACTGTTTGTGTATTAAAGGCTCCTGTAAGAGGGACCTTTATTATGAAACTAGTACTTCGGTAGAGGGCAGTGTAGTTTGATGAGCTGCTGCTGTTTGCTGTGTTTGAGTGATCTGTCCGAGCCGTCAGCTGCAAGGATGATACTTTCACTTTGTTCGTGGGGTTTTTTGCAGATTTATTATCAAGGTGGTAGTCACTGACCACAAAGTAAGCCTATGTTATTTATATTTGTGTTTACAGTGATCGCTACAGTGTTATATGCGTTTGTACCATATGAACATGCCCAGACGTCCTGTAACAATCGTTCTGTAGTATTCAGATCGGGAATATTACTTAACGGGTAATTATTCATTCTTTATCAAGATGTAAATCAGTGTTATGATGTCTTAATGACATGATGTTGTTCTGTTAAGCTGCTACAATACCAAACGAGTGATTAGCGTTCTGTTCAAATGTTACTCCGATGCGCCACGATTCTATCCATATGTGGGAACTTTGTTCATAGGGACAAATGATCACTCATGACTTGTAGTTTTCTGTGAAATACCTTGTTTCCCTTCATTTAACTGTATGTTCAGTAGAGAAATGCCAATTATGTGAATTATGAATGCTTTGGTTTCATTATGTAATCGTAAATATTATTATTGTTTATCTATATCTTTAGCTTATTCATTTCTTTATTGTACTTATTTTGCAGACTATCTACACCTTTGATTGTACCTCTGTGACCCTTCCTTTTCTCTACTAATACACCATCGAAAGCTAATCACCTGTCTCTTCATTATTGGTGCTCTGACTTGCACCCAGGGGGGTTTACTCATCCATTACCTGATCAGAACCTAACAGTCCCAAAGTCTCTATAACAAGATGTTTTTTTTTGTTTTTTACTATTATTATTATTTTTTTTAAGAAAAAATAAGCAATCAAAACCATCATTAAACCAAGCCATCTTTATGCTGTGCACTAAAAATGAGATATCGATCATTGCAGTTTCATTATTCAAAACAAACATTCCAAAAAGTAAAATCGCTATGCAATGTTGGGTTTAAAAATGATTTGTACATTAAAAAATGTGATAGTTTTAATATATAAAAATTCAAACAAAACTTTTCTGAGTGAGTCTGGCGGCTTCAGCATCTTCGATCACTGCATCTGTCATGTAAAACTCTGAGCAAACACTAGTTTCACTTATTAGTGTGTGATGAATCCAGACTCACCAGGTCTTTGAAGGCTCCCAGTACGGCAGCGGTGATGATGCCCAGAAACACGCCGAGCACATTGAGCGTCACACAGGCCCACAGCAGACGGTACAGATTCACCACGTCCCAGCAGCTGCTCACACCCGTGAACTCATAGTACTGCACACGGTAGTCCACGCTAACACACACACACACACACACACACATGCAGTACAACGCTCAGTAACACACAGCTGTGCTGCAAACACTCAGTGACTCACCTTTCGCCACAGTCAGGACTTAGCTTTCTGATATTCCTTGCTAATCAGACTCTTTTATCTTGAATAAAGTGTTACACTTAAATATCATTGAGTACATTAATGATATCTGCCTTGTTCTGTTCTGTTAACCCTGGGGGGGTTATTATTGCTGCTCTCCTTGCTCATTCATGACAGGCTGCATGGATGGGCAGGGAGGTTTTTTGCCCAGAACAGAACCATACCGCCAAACCAAACTTTATGCTAAGTATCTATCATTTTGACGATAGTGGTCCTGACAGAAATACATTTCAGTAAGCGTGTTCAATACTTTTTCCCTGGGTCATTCCACTTTATTACACAGAACTTAATTTCTGAACTTATTTGTAATGTTTTCTTTGTATGTATGGATTAGTTGGGTTGTTACCGACATCTGGTGAAAATGTCAAGTGCACCTTTAGAAATATATTTACTTGAGAAAAATGGTGATGTTTTCAATACTTATTTTACCGCTGTATGTGCATGTAGAACGGGGCTGTAAAATAAAGTGCCAGCAGTACATCAGTAAACCGGCTGATTTCAGTCTGCTTTGGGTAGTTTTCGGTCAGGTTTGGTAGTTATGAGTGTAATGGAGTGTCACTGTTGTTTGTCCATAGAGTGAAGTGTGTTGACTGTGTTGAGCGTTGTTTGGTTCCCAGAGTTCCTGAGGATATCTCGTGTGTTCCCTGACCCTGAACAGTAACACTGGTGTGTTCGTGAATGTGTTTCAGGATGGAGACGTCATCGCCCCAGAGCTCACCCCACTCAAACGGGACTGGAACACGCTGGAGCGAGACGGCGAGGACAGTGATGGCAGCGATGAACACAGTCGTCCCAGAACGAGAGAGGAAATGCCCAGGAAGACCGGGCATAATGTGAAAGTCAGCCTCTTTCAAGCTCAGGAGGAACGCAGACTCTGAACCACTGGCCATCGCAGCGTTTCTCTCTGTGACCAGATGCTCATTCTGTCACAGAGTGTTTTTGAGCTTCATTTAAACTGTGTTTGCCTCTGTTTGCTTTTATTTTCAGCTTTAATATCATGTTCACAGCCAGGGTTTTAATGCAACTCGCACCTCTGACACAGAGACACTTTATTATACATCAGTCCAGAATGAATGTCTCTCTTCTCCATCCATCATGTTTCGATGCAGAGGGAAAAGTTAAATGCGTTTTGGCATTCTTTTTTTAATATTATTTTTTTAAAACTTTTTATCAGGGACTCACTGTTACTTCTTTCCTTCTGTTAATCGGCCCTCCACTCACTCGCAGTGTGGAGAAACTCATGTTATAATGGCTCTCGAAGGTGATGGCATTTTCTATATCTATATGTGAGCACTATAACTATATTTTTTTAGACTTCAGCCTCTTTGTATTACAGTACTGGGTGATGGTGGCCTGATTTTCTTGGATCTGGTTTCAGATGTTCTCATCTTCTCATCAGTACAGGCTTTTGCTGTGAACAGAAATCTGACTCTGTTATGCTCGGTTATATTTCAGTCTGTACTGACGTATTAAAAGTCACAGCACAATCTCATCAAGGCTCTTGTACAGAAAAAGGTTCCCTTGAGGAACATGTTGCACATGTGATGCTTGGAGATGTCATGCTGAAACAATGCAAACTCAATCAACATCTCAAAATCCAGAGCATGCAAATAAAAATCCAGTCATGTAATTCTTTGTTTTAATGTACGACTCGTGGCCTGATAGTGAACATGTCATAAAGCACAGAGTCAGACCCACGTTTATGTACTTACTTTAAATTAATTTTTTTGATACATTGTAATTATGGATTATTTTTAAATATAAATGCACTGTCGACCCATCACTTAAACTTGACCAAACAACCAAACCAGTTCCTAACCTCACCTCAACAGTAGCAAAAGTGATTTGCAATGTAACATGAACACAATAAGTGCATTATACCCTTTTTTTCTTTTTCCTCTTTTTGACTGAAGTACATAATAGTTAAATACACCTAACATAAAATGAGACCTAAAGTACTGTTGACAAAATGATCTCCTCAAGGTAGTTCTCCATATACAGTAGTGGTTCCTGAAGGGACAAGCTCACACTACACAACACACCAAGGTGCACAAACTTACAAGACATTTGGTCAAGAGACAGTCCTGGCCAACGGGGAAAAAAACATGGTTAAACTTTATTTTAAGTTGTCATTGTTACGCTGTAATCATACATTTAAGTAGTGAGTAATATTAAATAATTACATGTTCTTACTATATGGTTAGGGTTTGGCTTAGGGTTAGGGTTACTTGCATGTAATTATGCATTAATTTGCATAAGTTATTGTTATCATAATAGTAAGTACATGTAATGTGTAACAAGGACACCTTACATTTTAAAGTGTTACCTAAAACGTTTTCTCACATATATTCACACAAGAAATTTAATGCAAGGGATTACAAGTTTATTCCATTTCTCCCATCGGCACTGTGATTGTCATTTTCCTTATCCACCTTTAAACTGCAGCTGACCTGACCATTGACTATAGATGCCCAAAGCAGCAGCTGGCGGTCCTCAGGTCAGGAGGGGTTTGTATGGCAGGTCAGTGATGGAGCAGCGTGCGACTGCTCACAAGTCGGGAGTCTATTCAGTCATAGTGCACAGCTACTTGACATATGTTAACAGTAGTCTACTTTCTAGTGTAGACTAGAGGTGTGATCACACTACAGCTGATCAGACATCAGAGCTTCAATAGTAAACTCACGCTGAAAGACTAGCCTCAGCAGCAGCTTATAAACACACAGGGAAGAGTTCGGTTGGAGTAACTGATGACTGCTCTCCGGTCAGATGTGCTTCATCCGTGAAGTACATTAGAGCTGTTTATAGGCCACTCTCACTTCAAGTGTTGTTGATGTGCATTAACAGTAGTTAGTGTGCTTTGTGGTCACTTTTTAGATCTGTTGTGGTTCATAGATATGTTGGCACTTTACAGCACTTCACAGCCACTCTCATGTCAGCAGTAGTCTATAATGCTGGTCAACCATTTTAATGAGTTAATACTTCCAGGCGAGCTGAATTCATGCTGGCCTTCCGGGAGCAGGACTGGACTCCCCTGAACAAAGTACTGACTTAAGGGTCTGAATACTCACAACGGGATGTTTTTAATAATTCTGCAAAGTTATCACAATCCGGTTTTTGCTATGACTGCCATCAGCACTGGCCAATATGTTCATCTCAATATGTTAAGTCAAGTCACCTATATATATATATATATTTTTTTTTTTATGCTTTATTTATATAGCGCTTTTAACAATACAGTTTGTGTTAAAGCAACTGTACAGCATTAATTAGGAAAATAGTGTCAATAATGCAAAAAGACAATAGTAAACACTCAATTTTCAATTAAAGGCAGTTCATCATTGAATTCAGTGATGTCATCATCCAGCTCAGTTCAGTTTAAATAGTGTCTGTGAAACTGGGCTCAGTCGGGGGGCCAGTTCTCCTCTGTTGCAACCTAGAATTAAACTGCTGGTTTCGTCTGGCCAAAGTCACATTGAGAAGAGGACTCAACTGGTTCCTGTGCTCTTGCCCCAGTGGCTGTCTAGGAGACAAGGTCTTCACTGGGGATCTGTCTCTGGGGCTCATCTAGTTGTCCTGATCTCTGCTGACATTCAGGGCTGTAGAGTAGAGGTCTACACGGGTCCAAAAATCCGAACCCGAAAAGACCTGTAAATGTGCTACACTGAACCGACCCAGACCCGTCTATTTTTTTGAAAGTTGGACCCGGGCCTGTGCAGAACCGAGAAATGTCAAAAATGTACTACCCGGAACCGACGCGGACCCTCGATTTTTTGAAAGATGGACCCGAACCCGGCCGGGAAGACACAGACCCGACTGGACCCGATCGGCACATATTCCACAGCAAATTGCTATTAACAAGTCGATAAACAAGTTGTGAAAATGTAACTTTTTGTCTTACCTAATGTAAGAAGCCTTCTCCCTTGTACCTGACTGTGATGCACACAATCCTCCTTGCCAAGAAAGTT
>NW_015506546.1:194809-196497 GCF_001515645.1 Sinocyclocheilus grahami
AAAGAAACAGACTAATATTAGCGTAGATGCCATTCTTCTAACGATGTAGCAAGCATCGGGTGTTATGTTTAGTGTTCCTGGTTCCAGTTGACCTAGGGTGTATTCACATCTGTAGAACAACCACGCAAATCATTACAATAATCTAACCTTGAGGTCATGAACGCATGAATTAACATTTCTAGTCCTATAATTAACACCTCTGTTTTTTCCGAATTTAGCAGTAAGAAATTGCTCGTCATCCAGTTTTTTATATCGACTATGCATTCAAATTGGTGTGTTTCGCCGGGCCGCAAAGAAATATAGAGCTGAGTATCATCAGCATAACAGTGAAAGCTAACACCGTGTTTCTTGATGATATCTACTCCATACTGCACTTCGATATGATACCTCTTCATTCACTGCTACGAATTCATGGCGGTCAGATAAGTATGATTTGAACCATGCTAATGCACTTCCACTAATGCCAATAAAGTTTTCTAGTCTATGCAAAAGAATGTTGTGGTCAATAGTGTCGAACGCAGCATGATCCAAGGTCTTTATTTAGCACAGTGGCTAGATTAACAAATAACCAGACGCCACCCGATCTAAATATTCCCTCACAGTTTAATAGTAATGACTTTATGAATTTCTTCACTGATAAAATAGATAACATCAGAAATACAATAACAAATGTAGATTCTACAGCGTATAATACTTCAGCTTCATTCATCGCACCAAAAGATAAAATGCAGTGCTTTACAACTATAGGACAGGAAGAGCTAAATAAACTTATAACTGCATCTAAACCAACAACATGCCTATTAGATCCTGTACCCACCAGTCAGGTTTCAGGCCCCACCATAGCACAGAAACTGCACTTGTTAAAATTTGCATCAGACCAACGCTGCATCTCATTGCTAGTTTAACTTTATCTTAGTGCTGCATTCAACACTATAGATCATGACATAGATAGATCGATTACAAAACTATACAGGTATTCAAGGGCAGGCTTTAAGATGGTTTAGATCCTACCTGTCCGATCGCTACCACCTTGTTCATTTAAATGGGGAGTCATCTCAATTATCACCAGAAAAATATGGAGTGCCACAAGGATCTGTCCTAGGTCCTCTGCTATTTTCGATATACATGTTGCCACTTGGTAATATTATTAGGAAATACGGGATTAGTTTCCACTGTTATGCCGATGATACTCAACTATATATCTCAACAAGACCAGATGAAACTTCTAAATTATCTAAGCTAACAGAGTGTGTTAAAAATGTAAACGTTTGCATGGCCAATAATTTTCTCCTATTAAATTCGGATAAGACCGAGATATTACTTATTGGACCAAAAGACAGTACAACGAATCTCGTGGATTACAATTTGCAACTAGACGGATGCACGGTTACCTCCTCTACAGTCAAAAATCTGGGTGTTATATTAGACAGCAACTTGTCTTTTGAAAATCATATTTCCCATGTTACAAAAAAGGCATTCTTCCATCTTAGAAACATTGCCAAGTTACGAAACATGATACCTGTTTCTGATGCAGAAAAGCTAGTTCATGCATTCATGACCTCTAGACTGGACTACTGTAATGCACTGCTAGGTGGTTGTCCTGCATCTTCAATAAACAAGCTACAGATAGTCAAAAATGCAGCGGCTAGAGTCCTTACCAGGTCAAAAAAATATGATCATATTACCCC
>NW_015506546.1:212334-212802 GCF_001515645.1 Sinocyclocheilus grahami
ACTATAGATCATGACATACTCATAGATTGATTACAAAACTATACAGGTATTCAAGGGCAGGCTTTAAGATGGTTTAGATCCTACCTGTCCGATCGCTACCACCTTGTTCATTTAAATGGGGAGTCATCTCAATTATCACCAGAAAAATATGGAGTGCCACAAGGATCTGTCCTAGGTCCTCTGCTATTTTCAATATACATGTTGCCCCTTGGTAATATTATTAGAAAATACGGGATTAGTTTCCACTGTTATGCTGATGATACTCAACTATATATCTCAACAAGACCAGATGAAACTTCTAAATTATCTAAGCTAACAGAGTGTGTTAAAAATGTAAACGTTTGCATGGCCAATAATTTTCTCCTATTAAATTCGGATAAGACCGAGATATTACTTATTGGACCAAAAGACAGTACAACGAATCTCGTGGATTACAATTTGCAACTAGACGGATGTACTGTTACTTTC
>NW_015506546.1:212910-221960 GCF_001515645.1 Sinocyclocheilus grahami
GCATTCTTCCATCTTAGAAACATTGCCAAGTTACGAAACATGATACCTGTTTCTGATGCAGAAAAGCTAGTTCATGCACTTATGCACTTCAGTGCACTTGTAGCACAGGTGATTAAGTCACACAGAAAGAGTTGGAAATTAATTAATAAACAAAACACACAATACATAACAGTGCTTTATTTAATTTTATTTAAAAAAAAATCTTTAAATTCATAAAAGAAAGTGAAGTTTTCTTTTGGGTGAAAATAATGTTTTCATTTGATTTTCATTTATTTGAGTCTTTGTATTCAATTGCAACATGTATGTGAAAAAAGTGGTTCTGGCCCTTTAAGTCTGCTCTCCCGATAAGGTGCTCCCCTGCAGAGGGAGAGTTGAATCCTCCATTTTGTGAAACGGGGACAGAGTAGAGCTGACGCAGATTAGTGTATCTGAAGATCACCATTTGTCACTATTCATAAAATCATCGATTGACATGGATTTGGTGAGTGTTTAATGCTTTTGGTATGATTTTATTGAAGTTTGTCGAACGCTAATCTGATAACGATCAGTAAACAAGTTTCTATGCAGTTATGGGATAATACGGGGAAATTTTCTTCCTGGACTGTCTATTTTTTTTATGCCCAACTACGTGGAGCAGATTTAACGTTTAACTGTTTTTTTCCCACGGACCGTTGGAAAAGAAAGAGACTAAAGAAAGGAACTATTTGATTTGACAATTTGACTGTGGAAGAAACCGAGATTTCATTGGATTGGGTCTTTATTGACTATGAAACTTAATTGATTTACATTGTGATTTTTGTGAGTTACAAATTTCATGTATGCGTAAGAATTACCAAACTGATCTTACATACTTGTAGATATATTTAGTGTGTTTACGAGGTGCACCCATAGAGTTTTGTATTTGTTGTACAACCTGACATTTGTACACTGTGTATACTGCTTTTTTTTCTGTTACACAACTGTGTGTATATATTTTTTTCTCTCCTTCAACATTGGCCATTTCTCATAGTAAATAACCAGCTGGTGAATACATATAAAAAGAAAACACTGAATACTGTTTTTGCTCTAGCCTTTATTTACATTATTTACAGGCTCCATAGTTGAACCTAACTGGTCCAAATAACATCCATAGTTGCACTTATGAAAAATTAGGAAAAACATCAACACAAATAATAACTCAAAATTCTTATTGGTGAAACGGGTGTTACACACTGCTAGGTGGTTGTCCTGCATCTTCAATAAACAAGCTACAGGTAGTCCAAAATGCAGCGGCTAGAGTCCTTACCAGGTCAAGAAAATATGATCATATTACCCCAATTGTACAGTCTCTGCACTGGCTACCTATTAAGTTCCGTATCAGTTACACAATATTACTACTTGCCTTTAAGACCCGTAATGGGTTAGCTCCTCCGTACCTAACTAGTCTTCTACTACGCTACAATCCATCACGCTCCCTAAGGTTGCAAAATTCTGGACTTTTGGTAGAACCTAGGATGCAGTAGCAAAACTCAGAACATATAACTTTATTTATAAAAAGTAACAATAAGAATAAGAACAAAATAAAAACTATTTGAAATAGAAAAAAAAGCCTATTTAAAAATAACTACAATGAGCAAACCAAATAAAAGAAATAAAGTGGCTGGAAAGCGCCTCCTCTCTTACCTTAGAAAAAGTCTTAGATCTTTGAGTTCAGCTCATGACAAATGGGGGCAAAAGGAGGGAACAGTTAATGAAAAAGTCAGTGAAAGTGATTTTGCGCCTCTTTGGGATGGTACAATAATGCGTTGTTCACTTGAGAATGCAAGCTTCTAGAGAGCACATAACTCTGAAGTAATGAATTTAGGTAAAGGGGTGCAGAGCCAGCGGTGGTTTTGTAGGCAAACATTAATGCTTTGAATTTAATGCGAGCAGCTACTGGTAGCCAGTGCAAATTGATGAACAGAGGTGTGACGTGCATTATTTTCGGCTCATTAAAGATTAATCTTGCAGCTGGATTTTGAATTAATTGTAGAGGTTTGGTAGAAGTGGCTGGAAAACCTGCCAAGAGAGCATTGCAATAGTCCAGCCTGGATAGAACAAGAGCTTGAACAAGTAGTTGTGTTGCATGTTCTGAAAGAAAGGGCCTGATCTTCCTAATGTTGTATCCACCTTTTTCTTGTCATAAAAATGGGCCATTTGTAAATTATATGGGTCTGGTTTCCAGTCTCATCTGCATCCAGCTATTTTTAGCTGTACAAAACAGTTCGTTTTGCTGCTTGATATTGAAAATTGGTGTGTCATCATATTATTTTAAAGTATTATCTTATTTATGAACACACTGGTTTGTAGTGCAAACAGTTTTACCGTTTACTGCACGTTGTTGTTCTCCTCGTTATTTACCTATAGCGGTTAATGATCCGGAAGTCTCACCCATAGGCTTACTTCCGCATTGAAGAAAAAGGTGGATTAAGCAAATCTGCAGTTTTAGCAATGTGGTCTGAGAAATTTTAAAGTTGATGAAGGAGGGGGAGGAGGAGGACAAAGGAGGGAGAAAAATGTATTAAAGAGCATGTGAGAGTTAGGCGAATTGTTAATTTCGTTGCAATAGTATGTCCTTTTAGCAGTGGAGACATTAGCAGAGACATTAGCAGAGAATGAAGAGAGGAGTGAACGATATACATTAAGTTCAGTAGGATTTTGTGATTTGCACCATACTCTTTCTGCAGCTCTGAGCTTAGAACGATGCTCACGGAGAACATCAGATAGCCAAGGGGCAGAAGAGGTGTGTAGCGGATCAGCTCATGGGGAAATAAGAATAATTAACCATAACTAGTTATAATTAACTATTCATATTTTAGAATCGCTGTAGATATTTAGCTGACCACTCAGGGTCAACTGTCTTGTCAATTCTAAGAACGTTAATTTTGTGTTGGAGTGGTCCAGACGCTACAGGTGGTACGAGCTGGCCTGGAAGACAAGGGGCAGACACTGTCTAAACAAGACGTAAGAGTGGAGCAGAAAGTAACAGTAGCACTGTTAACATCAAGATGGAAGTCGTGGCCTAATGGTTAGAGAGTTGGACCCAAAGGTTGTGGGTTCGAGTCTCGTACCGGCAGGGATTGTAGGTGGGGGGAGTGAATGTACAGCGCTCTCTCCCACCTTCAATACCACGACTGAGGTGCCCTTGAGTAAGGCACCGAACCCCCAACTGCTCCCCGGGCGCCGCAGCATAAATGGCTGCCCACTGCTCCGGGTGTGTGTTCACGGTTTGTGTGTGTTCACTGCTGTGTGTGTGCACTTTGGAT
Organism: Sinocyclocheilus grahami; assembly: GCF_001515645.1. Taxonomy (NCBI): domain Eukaryota; kingdom Metazoa; phylum Chordata; class Actinopteri; order Cypriniformes; family Cyprinidae; genus Sinocyclocheilus; species Sinocyclocheilus grahami. Next base: position 216,195 of record NW_015506546.1, read on the forward strand.
GGGTAAATGCAGAGCACTAATTCCTAGTGGGTGTGTGTGTGTGTGTGTGTGTGTGTGCGTGTGCGTGTGCACTTTGGATGGGATAAATGCAGAGCACTAATTTGGAGTATTGGTCACCATACTTGGCCACACATCACTTTCACTGTTCAGGGAAGGAAGCAAAGATGAAACCATAGCAGATAGCCAGGAGGGTGAGAGTGAGCGTAGGTTATGTCGAAAATTGACGTGTAGGGGTATGTGTTGTGTCAGGAACCATGTTGAGGTTAGTGAGGTTAGAGTGAGGAGGAAGTGATCTGAAGTGTGCAGTGGAGTAACCAGCACATGATCAGTGGAGCAGTGTCGTGTGTAGATAAGGTCCAGTTGGTTGCCTGATTTGTGAGTAGCGGTAGTTTTCACTCACTTGAGATCAAAAGAGGCAAGTAGAGTGTGGAAGTCTGCAGCCTGTGGTTTATCTAGGTGGATGTTGAAGTCTCCAAGCATAACTAGGGGAGTACCATCCTCAGGAAAGGTTGAGAGCAGCACATCTAATTCATCCAAGAAGTTAGCTTGTGGTCCTGGGATAAACAACTACAAAATGGATTTTAAGAGGGTGGGTAATAGTGGCTGAATGTGATTCAAAAGAGCTGTTGATACTCAGCGATGGTAAAGGATTAAATTTCCAATCATTAGAGATAAGCAGACCTGTACCTCCACCTCTTCCATTCAGACGGGGGCAGTGGGAAAAAGAGAAATGATTGGAGAGTGCTGCAGGTGTAGCATTGTCCTCTGGTTTGATCCACGTCTCTGTCAGGGCCATGAGGTTTAGTCTTGAATGACTAGAAATAGATGTAATGAAATCTGCTTTGTTTACAGCAGACTGGCAATTCCAGAGACCAATAGAAAAAGAAAGTAGTGTATTAGTAGACAGGCATAGTGCACAGGTTGTTAGGATTGTGCTGCCTACAGTGTGTGATGCGTGGTTTGCGAGTGGTAGTGATAGTAGGGATCTGGAAACGCATAGTAAGAATTGGTTATTAAAACTGAAAACAGAAGGGAAACAAGTAGTAGGAAAGAGAATGATTCAAAAGCGATACTTACGTATGTCCCTTGCCGGTGTCCCTGCTCGGTGGAGTCGAACGGTAGAGTCGATGGTCTTTACACTCTTCGGTCTTCACACGAGGGCTGCCGCGAAATACTAAACTTTTTATATTCGTCTAATATATTGTATCCAATATATATATATATATATATTCGCCTGTTTATCACAACAAATGGCCAAGCAAGCGCACGACACTGGTCTCGTACTGTCAGTGTTGGGAAGGTTACTTTGGAAATGTAATAGGTTACATATTACAAGTTATCCTATTTAAAATGTAATAGTAGTGTAACTTTTTCAATTACTTTATTAAAGTATTATTATTTATTACTTTTTGATTACTTTTCGAAATTTCTAATGAATGTTTATTTGCAATTGTTAATCATTTTCAAACATTTACACCATGCAGGGTTAACATAACAGTAGTCCTCAACACTGTCAGACTTTCAAAATCCTTCATCACTTGAATTAAGATGATCAAATTTGAACACATCCACCACAAAATCAGACTTTAGTACCGCCTTTTTGAAGTTCAATGCAGATTTAAAATCATAAGAAATAGTTAATAGATAAGAAATCTTTGCATAACTACAGGAAACACTGCATCTAACAATGGTTTGTAAAAAAAAAGTTAATTAAAAAATAATCAACTCAAAAATCAGTTGCTGATTAGAAAATCAACTCAAATACGGTTATCTAATAAACGTGTCAGATTCTGTGTACTAAACTCCTTAAACATTAGTGTCTTTTTGAAACATTGGTGTTTCTTTGTATATGATATGACGATAGTTTTCTCAGAATAAGTAAAATGCTCATGAAGTGACTCTGAGATTATATTTATGTGTTCATGTACTGTGAACATGTACGGCAGAGGCTGAAAACACTGCGAGCTTCAGTAGGCCTATGTGTAGTAGTTAAATGAAATCTCCACGAGGGGCAGACTGGGAAAAAAATTTCAGGCCGGGAAATCTCACACATCTTACATGGACAACCCTATTTTTTGTATGGACCTCACATAAAAAAGGTTTAAATCCTTAGGTTGGGGACATGCAAAATAATTAAAAGTTCTCTCCTGAACTGCACCTTCACTACCATATTTCTTTTCAGTCTCTTTATTTTGCCCTGATATCTATCTCTCACATGACTTTAATACTCAAGATTTAACAAAACCATGGTTAATTTGTGGTTACCATGGTTTAACAATAGTAACCATTGTCTTTGGATTTATAGTAAAATCATCGTTAATTTTCGTAAGGGTTGTTGTTGTTGTCTGCCCTAAGCTCCCCCTAAACCTATTATAAAATATGATTATTTATCTGCTAAATTACTACTGTAACATTACAATAGATAATAATGATGTCCATTATACAGTATTTTGAGTGATGACTGATGAGAAATGAGCTGCTGCTACTTAACTAAGTAGACAAAGACAAAACTACAATAGCATTTTTACAGATGAAACTGACCTGTACTTGAAACCCTGAACAGTAGTTGTGCTTCTCTGCTCCACCTGTGCACTTCCACAGTCCACTCCATTCTCTCTCTCGCATTGATTACTCTGATCCAAACCATTTGGCAGAGGCGCGGAGAGCGTGCGAGCTGAAGCATTGCCAGTCACGACTAATCGATTCATGATTTATTAGAGATTTAATTATCAAATGGCGAACTGGAATGGAAATAATCACTTTAGTACATTCGGCAGGCAATTATACAATAATAATATTAAAATATCGGCTGCCAGTCTGCGCCTGATTTCCACAGACACGGAGAATGTGCAGGATTCATATATTGTCTTTTTTTGCGGCTTAATATTCACACACTAGTCCATATCGTGCTTTGATTCAAGTGTACTGACCTACTTTTGATTTATTCTTCCAAAATGTGGCATATTCTGTCAGTGTTAGGCTATAGGAATTCCGTTTTTATGACTGGATTCTACGAACCAGTCTGTTTTCCGCATCACGGATATGTGGATGTGTGTAAATATGAAAATGTTAACGATTACAAAGGGGATTACATTTTAATAAGTAACTGTAATTTAATTACACATTTTGTCTTAAGTAACTGTAACTGATTACAGTTACATTTATTTTGTAATTAAATTACGTAACGCCGTTACATGTAACTAGTTACTCCCCAACACTGCGTACTGTATCGCGTACCTTGTTACACGTGATTTCAGCATGTCTCCACACAATCAATAGTAAGTCAATTAACAAATCAAAGTAGTCAATCCACCAATTAGCATAATGATATCATGAAAACATGTCAGTCAACAGTAACTGTATGACCGCCTTCCTTCTATGGAATATACCATTTATCAAACCTTGTATCCAAATTTGTTGTAATTGTGTTATTATTTCTTGTGCCACAATTGTAGGTGGGCACTCATACAGAAGACTGTAAAATTGAGTACTATACATAACATTAGGCATGGTTTTCACTGTGAATAGCCACTTCAAAGAGATAGTCCAAATAAAATTTTAATTCTGTTATCATTTACTCACCCTAATGTTGTTTCAAACCTTTTTTCTACTGTGCAGCATAAAAGAACATACTTGAAGAATGCTGGTAACTAAACAGTTTAGTTTCCCATTGAACAAAAACCATTTCTGTTTTCTATCATTCTTCAAATTATGTCTTTTGTGTTCCACAGAAAAAAAGGTTTGGAATGACATGAGGTTGAGTAAATAATGACAGAATTTTTTTTTTTAGGTGGACTGTCTTCTGAATTGTTCCATTTAGCCTCTCCACAAGTCCAATTGTCTGTGGATGATAAGGCGCACAGAGACTCCTTTCAATCCCCAATGCAGCACATACATCTTTGTTGATCTATAATTTGGGTAATAATCAGAGTAATGCGCATTATTTGCTTTTAACCATGTCTTTAATTGTATTATTGTGATAAATTGTAGAATTTAATTTTAAATTTAAACCATCTTATATGTTGGCTTAAAACTTCACATGGAAAGTTGTGGTTTTCCATATACCTGATTGACAAATTCCCGCCATTGGTCCGTCAAAATGCATTTGGGAGCACCAAAGTGATAGAAAACTTGAGGATGCACTTCACCACATTTTCAGCTGTTTTGGATGGAATTGGATAAGATTCACTCCACTCCACACAATGTACACCAGTACACAAATGTACTGGTTGCTAGATTTAGTTAGGGCAATGTTTCCTATGAGATCTATGCCCACCAGCTCAAATGGCTGCTTCACCTTTGTAAAGAAGAAACCGCATTTTTAAATAATTCATTTGTATCTGTCTATCTATCTATCTATCATATATATATATATATATATATATATATATATATATATATATATTCCCCTCAATCCATCTATCTATCTAACATTGCAGCATTGCAGACAAAACTGAATGTGGCACAGATGTATCCATCTACAGAACTTCAGTGGAATTAATGTTTAAGAAAACTGCTACTGTAAATGTAAAATACCTGCAAGAGTATGGAAAGTCTTAACATACTTTTATAGGGATGTAATCAGCTCCCTGCTTTATGGACACAGCACTGGTCTGGCATTGCGCAATTCTTCCTACCCCTACCCACGGGTGGGGGAGGAGCACGAGCCGCGACACTAGTCTTCTGAGCCAGTCTCTGATCCTCAAACTGAGACGGGCTTGGACCCCTGGGTTGTTCGGGCTCAGACCTGGACAGCCGGTCAGCCTGATATGCTTGGAGCATCACCATCGTGTGCAATGAAGCTACAGCCCGACCTGCTGCTGCTGCGTATGCCCTGGCATCCGAGCGAGATGTCAAGGAGGGACAGCTATCTCTCTCACCCATAGAGAGATAGCTGACCAGTGTCTCTCTATAATCCATCTATCTATCTAACATTGCAGATATGGCCACAAAACTGAATGTGGCACAGATGTATCCATCTACAGAACTTCAGTGGAATTAATGTTTAAGAAAACTGCTACTGTAAATGTAAAATACCTGCAAGAGTATGGAAAGTCTTAACATACTTTTATAGGGATGTAATCAGCTCCCTGCTTTATGGACACAGCACTGGTCTGGCATTGGACACACTCAGCAACCTGCAGTATAAAAAACAAACTGTTAACAATGTATTATGAAAGTCTTAAATAGGTGAAATATTACATTTATAGTACCTAAAAGTTAGTTGTATGCATTATATTAATGTGTGGCTATATTTTGTTGCAAATTTATCTACTGTACTCACCCATTTATCAATATCAGTTGTCACTCCAGGCCAGTAAAAACACTGACAAACTGCATCTCGTGTTCTTGCAATACTGCCCGAGACAGCATTTACACAGGAAGGTTCTCGTAATGCCACCTATGCCTCCCGTTCTATGCCTCAGCAAGAGGGGATATCCTGGTGATCGGGAAACCCCTCAGGGTGACCCAGATACAGTTGACCAGTCAGGGTAGCATGAAATCGTAACCCCAGCCCGGACGTCCAGGAAATTTTTGCAGTGACGTGTGTTATGCCTGTGTTATGTCCACATGATCCAGGAAGTATGAAGCCGAAACCCGGCTTTTCTTACCTTCTGGACATATATCGACAAGTGAAATAAACACTGCAAGTCGAGCACCCGGTTTCTGAACCCAGCAGAGGGGGTGCCCATCGAGGACTTACCTAGAAAGGGACAGAAACACACAGGTTGTGTGCAGGAAACACTGCAAAGAAACTAGCAGAAG
>NW_015506546.1:222818-247172 GCF_001515645.1 Sinocyclocheilus grahami
CTCCTCAGCTATTTCCTGCTTTTGCTGGGCTGATCCCAGCAGAGCAATGGCCCCTGAGTCAGACAATGTTAATGAAATAACATCATCCTCCAACGGCTCACAGCCGACGATCGTGAAAGGGAAACCCCCCTTCAAACTCATCGGCCAGATCCACCTGCAATCCCCACGAGCTCATTCCCTTCCGTGCCTCAGCAGCAGCAGTCCTGAATCGCGGGAAGCAGATGACTGCCCCTCTTTCCTGGAAAAGAGAGACAAACGAGAGCGGAGCTTTTTCCCTTGGAAAAAACGCTCGCAGTGCACGCCGATTGCCCCCTCGGAGACATCGCGTGCGTGCTCTTTGCCCAAACAAACAACGCATAGATCGTGTGTGTCATCAGATGTTAAACAACGTCAACACGGATGCACACATCCTTAAATGCTTTGCTAGTGCTCGCCATAATGAGATGAATAGAGATCGCTCTTACCACAGAAATGCACGCTTCAAACAAAACAGTCAATGAAGACGAAGAAGAGAATAATGTGTGCTCCCGGCGCCTATTTATATTATAGTCGCACCGGTAATGACGTCATGGCTGTCGCCGGCCAACGAGTTGGTGTTTTTTCAATGTATGCTTCAGACACGGGTCACGACGAGGCGTTCCCCATAGCGACCCCTAGAGGACGCAGTTCGAAGTTCCCATGAAAGGGAATTGCGGTTACAGAATATAGTCGAACACCAGCTCGCTGTCCAGCCTCCGAACTATTTTAAATGGATTTATGCAAGTTTACTGAAAAATGGCTTGAGAATTGTACTTGCCCAACAGGACTAATAGCCTGATTAAAACTTAAGTGACAACAAATAATCACGCATCAAAACGCGTGAATGATTCTTCTGATTTTATTACATTTAGCTTAAACAGCGATTGATAATGGATAGTGTATTTCTATTATCAATGTCGCTGTAACAATGTTCATTGTCACGGGAAGAAGGAGGCGGGAACCGGTGAACAATCAAAGAAAACTTTAATAAAATAAACACAAAATAGCACGACAGCCCCTCGCGGATGACTGTTGCGCACCAACGGAACCAAAACACACAATAAAGGCCAGGCCTGGTCCTCTCTCCTCTTTCACTGTCGTCACTCCTCCTTTTATCCTTCCGGAGTTCCTATGTGGGACTCGAGACCGGTGAGTGGTGCAAGTGTCGCTCATTATCAATTACTCCACCGGCCTCTCTGCGTTCCCATGGCCCCATCCCCACTCGTCACAGTCATCAACGAAAATAGTTCCAAACAAAGATCAGAACAGAATTATTGCGCACATTCTCCAAGCAACACTGGCATTTTTGTTACTGAATGATTCAGCTGTTTGAAGGAATCTGTTTAATGAATAAGTGACTTACCGCCACCTACTGTCGGTTTAGTCTCATGTTTAAAAGCTTGCATTTTCCCCCAACATTTCTCATTTGTGTGTTCAAAATTTTATTTACAACATTAATCTCATAACATTGTTCATTGCAGTTGTAATTTTGCAGTGTTCTCATTTGTATGTTCAAAATTGTATTTACAACATTAATCTCATAACATTGTTTATTGCAGTTGTAATTTTGCAGTGTAAATTATTTAATTTTATTGGTAACAGCCCTGTAGTGTATTAAATTTCTTGATCAGTTGTTAGAATTTGACATGAAAGATGACACATTTAATAAGGTAAAAATAATATTGGCCTTTATAAAGGTAAATGACATCCTGTGGTAAAAACATGCAGATTTAAGTATGTAAAAGCTGACAAAAAACTGATGAATATATTTCTTCAGAATAAATTGTTTACACCACCAAAAATCTCAGTGATGCAACACTTTTGTTTTGTGGGAATATTTTGTATGGGATATTGTCTGCTGATATGAAAAGTTCACTGCATATCGTAATAACAAATAGCATTTTTGACAGCGATGATATTTTGTTGTCTTTTTACATTTAAACGTTAAATATTACATATATGTATGCAATATAATTTGCGTTTCCATCACAGGTTTGGTCTTAAATTTCACATAAGGTGGTATTAAAAAGGTCTTAAAAAGTCTTAAATTGAACTTGTTCATATCTGTAGACACCCTGTTCACTCCCCTCAAGCACAACCAGGACCGCTGCTTTCCACTGAGGAACAAGTCTGGAGTGGAACAAGGTGGGCCCACAAAAGCTATTGGATCTACGGCTCTGAGCACACCATCAGCGTTTCGTCTTGTCTCATCTAGGACATTACAGACTCTCATGTTACCTACCTGTGGATCACTTACCTGTTTATGTTCCTTGTGTTTCTCCATGTTTTTTCCCAGTTTGAACGGTTTTACTCTAACATTGATGATCCACCACACTGCTGTGGTTCTCTGTATCATTCTCCATTGTTCACCTTCCGCAAAGGACAAGACTGCTAACTCAAAGTTAAGGGAACTGTTTATATTCTTCCACTGTATAATATACTTCCCTGTGGATTTTCTTCATTTTTCACTTACCTGATGGTAAACCTACATTTGAGTTCATGCAACATCATTGGCTCTGTGTTCCGTAATAGAAGGACCAGACCAACATCATGAACTCAGAAGGTGTTATTGTTCAATGAAAGGACAAAACACTGACCTTCACTCAAAATGGCTACCCTTTGGAGGATTGTGTGGAGGAACAGAGGTGCAACTTCTGTAACTCTGCCAAGGAGGTCATCCTATGGAAGACTTTGTGGAATTTTGGTCACCTGTTCACCTGAATGACCATACTCTTAAGATTTGTTGTTGGAGTGCTTCTGAAGACAATATTCTGCAGCTGATGTCTTTAGGGGAGACCAGCTGTAGATTGTGCTCTACAGCACTCCTTTGATCCTAGCGCAGAGGAGGAAGTGAAGGAGGAAGAATAAGTCTGGCTTCAAACACTCGGCAGCAAGTCCTAGTCCAGTGGTCCACTCCAATCAATGACATTCCACTCTCCCTTCCTGTAATTCTAAATAGTCACACCTATTGCTCATTCATTTGCAATTAAGGACTGCATTTTTTGTCCACTAAAGCACACAATCAGTTTCTGGTCTTGTCTCTGTTTCAGTCAAGTACTTTACAGACTTTTTTCTACCTTTGGATTACTTACTTGATTAAGCTTCTCCATTGTTGTTTTCCTGTTTAGACTGTTTTAGTCTAGCACTGATCACCTAACTAAAAACTAAGTGAACCGTTTATTTCTCACTCTGTATTACTCACCTTTGGTGTTGCCATGTTCACTTACCATCAACACCATTGCTGTGACACTAGTCTACGTTGTGCTGCTTTCCTTCAACTTTCCCCCTTTTCTAATATATCACATGCAGGTACAATAATTGCATCTGGTTGGCTACTGAATGCATCAGTGTTTCAGAAGTATCCTTTCAAATGAATACATCTCTTGGTCAATTTCATACACATTGTGTGACTGCTTTGGTACTTTTTCATGCCTGTAAAGTATAGCACAAGCCAACAGTACTCTAGTGCAGGCCGTGAAGGGGCAGTTCACTGGGTTGGACCTACCGATTCATTGCTGTTCTTCATTGAATTAGGATAAGGATCTGCTGACCAACTGAACAAGAGAGAGCAAGTAATTTGTTAAATTCAGCATGTTCAGTTCAGACTTCTTTAGCATGGAGGGAAAGTAGGTGCAATGCAAATATGTGTAGCACCATCAAAGGAATTCAGAAATCTAGCATATCTATAGTATATTCCCAGGGTCCTAACCCTAACCCATGAACATTCTTTTCAGGTTCCCATTACAATACGATTTCAATCTGGGGATCATGTATTCTTTATGTGCCATATGAACTGGGAAACAGAAGATCTAGGGAATGACTCTGATTATCCTTTTTTCTTATCATGAAAGTCAAAATCTGCTGCTCTTCGCCGAATAATATATTTTTATTTTTTTGTTGCACCAACAGGATAGGTTCCACTTCTTTTGTAGGTGACAATCTCATGGTAAGTAACTGGATCCATCACCTACAGTTTAGGAAAAGTTGCAATTCTACACACAGGCTTTGCTTCAGCATTTTAAAGTTTTTGTTTTTGTTTACTTTGCTCATAAACAATGCTAATTAAAGCTTGTGGCTTCTGTTGACATCCCTTGCTGCTTCAAGTTAAGTGGTCAGATCTTTTTAATGATCTCTAACTACAATATTTATAAAATATCTTACAAATATACATTCCATAATCAAGTTTCGGTTGCATAGTCTTTCATTTTTAACCTTTGTGTGCTGGTGGTTTAGGGCAGGGGTCTCCAAACTTGGCCCTGGAGGGCTGGTGTCCTGCAGAATTTCTCTCAACTTGCTTCAACACAGCTGTCTGGAAGTTATGCCTAGCGAGACCTTGATTAGCTGGTTCAGGTGCGTTTAATTCGGGCTGGAACTAAACTCTGCAGGACACTGGCCCTCCAGGACTGAGTTTATATATATTTTGTATTATGTATGTACACAATAATGCCAGTAAATTGGAATGGACAAACTCACACAACACAGAAACACATACTTGTAAGAGATAGAATTATGTTTTAATGTTTATTTGAATTCATATTACATACAGCACAGTGGCCAAAGCCATTCAAACCTTCAAATCTATCCTGTGATCAATACCTAAATATACAATAAACATTATAATTTGATGAAAAATGGGCTATTGCTTCACCAGCATCAGTCTGATAGGATGTTAGGACCTGCCTGTATAAGAAACATGGGGAACAGAATCCGATAGCGAGTCTGTTTGTCTAAAACTCGAATTCCTACAAATTCAATCAGATCAATATCCAGATACAACTCAAATTTGACATTTTAAATTTGATCATTTAAGCGATTGTTTTATATAAAAAACAATAATTGTGCAAGCTAATGATGTAGTTGAGTAATTTTGCAGTAAATAGGTAAAGTACCACATACTCCCAAAAGCACAGCATAGGGCTGGACGATATGGCCAAAATTTATATCACGATATATTTCTTAATTTCGGTCGATGCGATATAATTCCGATATCGATATGAATATAAAAAAAAAAGCCACAATGGATGTCTGTACCTACAAACGTCTGAAAAATGAATTTGCCAAGTATATAATACCTCCTCCTGTAAAACTATATAATATTTTAGAAATAAAAACGGTACAAATAAATTAATGTTCACTTTTTATTTGTATTTGGCCTTCACAAACAAGAAATGTGAAATAAACATAAACTATCAAATAAATAAAACTCTCAGACTCACCTTATTAACAATAATATATTTTCATTTAAACTATAACAGGCTGATTATTCTTATAGATTGAAACAACCAACGTGCGTTTAATTCGGGCTGGAACTAAACTCTGCAGGACACTGGCCCTCCAGGACTGAGTTTATATATATTTTGTATTATGTATGTACACAATAATGCCAGTAAATTGGAATGGACAAACTCACACAACACAGAAACACATACTTGTAAGAGATAGAATTATGTTTTAATGTTTATTTGAATTCATATTACATACAGCACAGTGGCCAAAGCCATTCAAACCTTCAAATCTATCCTGTGATCAATACCTAAATATACAATAAACATTATAATTTGATGAAAAATGGGCTATTGCTTCACCAGCATCAGTCTGATAGGATGTTAGGACTTGCCTGTATAAGAAACATGGGGAACAGAATCCGATAGCGAGTCTGTTTGTCTAAAACTCGAATTCCTACAAATTCAATCAGATCAATATCCAGATACAACTCAAATTTGACATTTTAAATTTGATCATTTAAGCGATTGTTTTATATAAAAAACAATAATTGTGCAAGCTAATGATGTAGTTGAGTAATTTTGCAGTAAATAGGTAAAGTACCACATACTCCCAAAAGCACAGAATAGGGCTGGACGATATGGCCAAAATTTATATCACGATATATTTCTTAATTTCGGTCGATGCGATATAATTCCGATATCGATATGAATATAAAAAAAAAAGCCACAATGGATGTCTGTACCTACAAACGTCTGAAAAATGAATTTGCCAAGTATATAATACCTCCTCCTGTAAAACTATATAATATTTTAGAAATAAAAACGGTACAAATAAATTAATGTTCACTTTTTATTTGTATTTGGCCTTCACAAACAAGAAATGTGAAATAAACATAAACTATCAAATAAATAAAACTCTCAGACTCACCTTATTAACAATAATATATTTTCATTTAAACTATAACAGGCTGATTATTCTTATAGATTGAAACAACCAACAAACTGCTTCAGCCTGGATAAAGAAGTGAGCAAATTAAAATAAAATAACATGAAAAAAGAGTGAGCAACAACAAAAACATATTGCTCTGGCAGGAACATTGTTGAGTGTTGATAACACCCTATGACAGGCTCTAGAGGTTTCTGGCAAGAAATACAAGCTGGTCTACATTATCTGGCTTCAGGGATGCCCTTTTACATGTGACAATGTTGCCACCTGTACTAAAAACCCTCTCAGAGGGGGAACTTGCGGCCTGAATGCACAAGTAATGTTGTGCCAGTTGGCTTACATGGGGGAAGTTCTTTTGATAGACTTTCCACCAATCCAGAGGATTTGAATCATTGTCAGCATCTGGAGAAAGAAGGTAGTTGCTGAGCTCCCTCTCAACTGCCTGCTGTGCACTCAAGCCTACTGTAGTAGTGGTGGGCCTGTTTGAAAAAAAGCTAGCCAGAGACTGCTTTGTTTTCTTGGCTGGTGCAGAAGCATCTCCCATGGCTTCTTTTCTGGACTCCTCTTCCCTTACCACATCAGCTCTCTCTCCCTTCAGCATCTCCAACACAGCTCTCTCTTTGATGTATTCTCTCTTCTCCTCCTTAGTGTACTGAAGCTTGAATCTTGGGTCAACAAGGCATGCCATATCAAGTAGATCATCCATGGTTGGGTCATCATACTTTTCATTGAGGTATCCCATCACTGTTGTCTTTATGGTCCTGGTGAGCTCTGTGTCATCCTCTGCCTCCTTCAAGATGGAGGTGTTGAAGAGATGCATCACCAGTTTTAGGAATGATACACTGACATCGATTTGACATGTTCCCGCTGCTAGTCGGCACCACTTTCTGGCACATTTTGCAGAGCACCGAAACCTGAAGTTTATCCGATATTAAAAAGCCGAACCACTTCCACACCACTGAATTAGTCTTTCCTCTCTTATCAACTATTTCGTCTGCTTTCTCCCTACTTGTGGAAGCTCATTCAGTCACATCTGTATTGCGGTCGGGGGTACTCATCTTGTAGCTAAAACTTGCAGCACCGGAGCTTAATCAACTACTGCGGAGTGCTGGCTGTGTGTCTGTGATGTACGTCATCACGCAAGTACCTAATTCTGTTCTGATCTTTCTGACGGCTGCGCCTTGAAAGTCATTCAGTGACAAATGCTAATGTATATCGAAATATCGGAAATGGGTTTAAAAATCATATCACCGTTATTGAAAAAAATTATATCGCGATATATATTGATATCGAATTATTGTCCAGCCCTAGCACAGCATAAAATATTATTGTATATATTGTATACATATTTTATATACATATAAACTACCGTTCAAACGTTTGGGATCAGAACGATTTTGTTTTTTACAGGAGTTTCTCCTGCTCATCAAGGCTGCATTTATTTGATCAAAAATACAGGAAAAAATTTAATTTTGGGAAATATTATGATGTAAAATAAAGTTTTTCTATTTGAATATATTTTAAAATGTAATTTATTCCTGTGATCAAAGCTGAATTTTCAGCATCATTACTGCAGTCTTCAGTGTCACATGATCCTTCAGAAATCATTCTAATATGCTGATTTATTATCAGTGTTGGAAACTGTTGCGCTGCTTAATTTAAATATTTTTTTTTTGGAACCTGTGATACTTTTTTTCAGGATTCTTTGATGAAAAAAAAAAGTTAAAAAGAAGAGCATTTATTTAAAATATAAATATTGTCTAACAATATACACTATCGTTCAACAGTTTGGGGGCAGTACATTTTTATTCTTTCTTTTTTTGAAAGAAATTAAAACTTTTATTCAGCAAGGATGTGTTAAATTGTTAAGAAGTGACAGCAAAGATTTATATTGTTAGAAAAGATGTATACTTTGAATAAATGCTGTTCTTTTTAAACTTTTTATTCATCAAAGAATCCTGAAAAAGTATCGCAGTTTCCAAAAAATTCAGCTTTGCATCACAGGAATAAATTAGATTTGAATGTATATTAAAATAGAAAAACGTTATTTTACATGCTAAAAATATTTCACAATATTACTTTTTTTTTTAATCAAATAAATGCGGCCTTGATGAGCAGAAGAAACTCCTGTAAAAAACATAAAATTTGTTCTGATCCCAAACGTTTGACCGGTAGTGTATATTGTATATATATCATGCCAATAACCTATTTTAAACTGAGATTGAGAAGCACACACGACAAGAAAAATATACTTGTTAGAGGTAGAATGTACATTCATTTGAATTCATATTTCATACATATAAAGCACAGTTGGCAAAGCCTTCCAAACCTTCAAATCATTCCTGTGATTAATACCTAAATATATAGTAAATATTATAAGATGATAAAAACATATGCGGAACCAGTGGAACGAGCACACGTGCATGCTCTGTACGCTGTTTGCGTAGCGGGAACACTAAACATAGGGGGAACAGACTTCAACACAACACCTGTAGTTCTTGCTATGGACTCGAGAGGTGTATTAAGATGCATTGAACCTTGATGGTATATCATGCAAAGTTATTTGGTGATAGTGGTGTTGAGAAGTTGCTGGTGTGAAGTTGCTGAAATCGACGAATAAGCTTTCATAAGGTAAGTAGACTCGTGAATTATAAATCATAGCAGAAACTCATTAACTCATTTCACTAGATGTTCAGTAATCTCCATCATGTCCATCCTTTAATAATAGAATGTGTACACCATGGTTAAAAAATAGTAAGTATATATCGTCTTTCTAAATCATTCCCAAACAAAAGATTGTTGTTTAGGCCAAACATACCACATAATATTACAATAAGCACCTCACTGCGGTCAAGCCAGCCGCAGTTCAGAAAAACACAGTAAAATCAGCCGCGGTTGAAATTTGTGTTTGTGTATTACCATGATTACGGTAATTGCAGGAACACACAGAGAGAACGCGCTTTCAGAGCACTTTTCATTTAGACGCCCAGAATTGAGATGTAATATAACAAGATGACATTTCTTGATTTCTTTTTTTTGTACTCCTGCTTTAATATGCGTGTTATTTATTGGTGTTTTGATGGATGTGTGTTACTGTATTTTTCGACCTTTCAAATCATAACAGGATTTCTAGAAAAAGAGATATGGGAAATTATTCGATTTAGAGGGCTACAAAGACACCATTTCTATTGAGTAGAAGAACTGAATGGTCAGTTCTTATATGGGACGTCCCATATTATATGCACACATCATATCAAACCATTTTACTGCAGCGTTTTTGAGATATGGGACATTATTCTACTTCAGAGGTCTATAAAGACCTCATTACTAAGTCGAAACAGCTAATGGTTAATTCTTATACGGGACTTCATATGAAACCATTTTACTGCAGCAAAATTAATTTTTAGATAAATTAATAAATGAATCGTCAGTTCTTATACGGGACGTCCCATACTATATGCACACCTAATACGAAACCCTTTTATTGCAGCATTTTTGAGATATGAGACCATATGGCCCTTTAGAGGGCTATAAAGACCCCATTTATAATAAGCAGAATAAATTATTCATCAGTTCTTATACAGGACGTCCCATAATATATGCACACCTAAAACAAAACCATTTCCCTGCAATGTTTTTGAGATATGGGACATTATTCTACTTCAGAGGTCTATAAAGACCTCATTACTAAGTCGAAACAGCTAATGGTTAATTCTTATACGGGACTTCATATGAAACCATTTTACTGCAGCATTTTTTAGATAAATTAATAAATGAATCGTCAGTTCTTATACGGGACGTCCCATACTATATGCACACCTAATACGAAACCCTTTTATTGCAGCATTTTTGAGATATGAGACCATATGGCCCTTTAGAGGGCTATAAAGACCCCATTTATAATAAGCAGAATAAATTATTCATCAGTTCTTATACAGGACGTCCCATAATATATGCACACCTAAAACAAAACCATTTCCCTGCAACGTTTTTGAGATATGGGACATTTTTCTACCTCAGAGGCCTATAAAGACCCCATTTCTAATAAGTAGAAAAAGCTAATGGTTAATTCTTATATGGGATGTCCCATACTATATGCACACCTAATACGAAACCCTTTTATTGCAGCATTTTTGAGATATGAGACCATATGGCCCTTTAGAGGGCTATAAAGACCCCATTTATAATAAGCAGAATAAATTATTCATCAGTTCTTATACAGGACGTCCCATAATATATGCACACCTAAAACAAAACCATTTCCCTGCAACGTTTTTGAGATATGGGACATTTTTCTACCTCAGAGGCCTATAAAGACCCCATTTCTAATAAGTAGAAAAAGCTAATGGTTAATTCTTATATGGGATGTCCCATACTATATGCACACCTCCTATCAAATCATTTTACTGCAGCGTTTTTGAGATATGGGATTATATGTTGCTTCAGAGGGCTATAAAGACCCCGTTTCTAATAAGTAGAAAAACTGAATGGTCAGTTCTTATACAGGACATCCCGTACTATATGCACACATCATATGAAATCATTTTACTGCAGCATTTTTGAGATATGGGACCATATGTCACTTTAGAGGGCTATAGAGACCCCATTTCTAATAAGTAGAAAAAGCTACTTATTAGATGTGTATATGGTTAGTTCTTATACAGGACATACCATACTATATGCACACCTTATATTAATCCATTGTACTGCAGCATTTTCAAGATATGACACATTACTACACTTTAGAGGGCTATAAAGACCCCATTTCTAATAAGTAGAATAAATGAATGGTCAGTTCTTATACGGGACATCCCATACTATATGCACACCTCATATTAAATCCTTTTACTGCAGCATTTTTAAGATATGGAACCATATGGCACTTTAGAGGGCTATAAAGACCCCATTTCTAATAAATAGAAAAATCTAATGGTTAGTTCTTATACAGGACATACCATACTATATGCACACCTCATATGAAATCATTTTACTGCAGCATTTTTTAGATATGGGATCATATGGCGCTTTAAAGGGCTATAAACACCCCATTTCTAATAAGTAGAAAAAAACAATGGTCAGTTCTTATATGGGACATGCCATAATATATGCAGACCTTATATTAATCCATTGAACTGCAGCATTTTCAAGATATGACACATTATTACAATTTAGAGGGCTACAAATACCCCATTTCTAACAAGTAGAATAAATGAATGGTCAGTTCTTATACGCAACATCCCATACTATATTCACACCTCATACAAAACCCTTTTACTGCAACGTTTTTGAGATATGGGACATTATTCTACTTCAGAGGCCTATAAAGACTCCATTTCTAATAAGTAGAATGAATGAATGGTCAGTTCTTATACGGGACGTCCCATACTATTTGCACACCTCATACAAAACCCTTTTACTGCAGCATTTTTGAGATATGGGACTATATGGCACTTTAGAGGGCTATGAAGACCCCATACTATATGCACACCTCATACAAAACCATTTTACTGCAAAATTTGTGAGATATGGGACATTATTCTACTTCAGAGGCCTAGAAAGACCCCATTTTTAATAAGTAGAAAATAACAATGGTCAGTTCCTATACGGGACACCTCATACAAAACCATTTTACTGCAACATTTTTGAGATATGGTACATTATTCTACTTCAGAGGCCTATAAAGACCAATTTATAATAAGTAGACAAAGCCAGTAGTCAATTCTTATACGGGACGTCCCATACTATAGGCACACCTCATACAAAACAATTTTTCTGCAGCGTTTTTGAGATATTGGACATTATTCTACTTCATAGGCCTATAAAGAGCCTATTTCTAATAAGTAAAAGGGAAAAAATGGTCAGTTCTTATACGGAATGTCCCATACTATATGCACACCTCATATGAAATAATTTTACTGCAGCATTTTTGAAATATGGGACTATATGATAATTTAGAGGGCTATAAAGACCCCATTTCTAATAAGCAGAAAAAAACAATGGTCAATTCTTACATATGTCGTGCATAAAAACTGACCATTCATTTATTCTACTTATTAGAAATGGGGTCTTTATAGCCCTTTAAAGCGCCATATGGTCCCATAGTCTTTATTGGCCTCTGAAGTAGAATAATGTCCCATATCTCAAAAACGCTGCAGTACTGCATTTAGTATGGGATGTCCCGTGTAATAACTGACCATTGTTTTTTTTTCTACTTATTAGAAATGGGGTCTTTATAGGCCTCTGATTCTTAAATGGATTCGGCTATTCTACACGGACCCGGCTGTTGAGGTACTAACTAATAACATCATCTCAAGGTCATTCAATCTGCAGCGATCCACCCGTCAAGGGTGCCCTCTGTCCCCACTGTTGTTCGTGTTGGCAGTCGAACCCCTAGCTATGGCAGTGAGAGTACATAAAGGAATATCAGGCATTACAATTGGGGACAAGGATCATCGTATCTCTTTATCTGCAGATGATATTATATTTTTTCTTACTAATGTAAAAAGTAGTATTCCCAATTTGATGAGACTAATCAAAATTGTTACAGAATTTTCTGGATATAAAATTAACTACTCTAAATCAGTATTAATATTTCTTAATAAGGAAGAAAGACATAGACCCATAATAAATACCCCCTTTATGACAACTATAGAAGGTTTTAGGTATCTAGGTGTCAGAATTACCCCCGACCTTAGTGAAATAATCTAAAAAAATTATGATCCCCTAGTGGAAAGGACCACTGATGTATTGAAAAAATTGTCAAATTTACCAATATCCATGATCAGACGAATTAATATAATTAAAATGTCTATTCTACCCAAATTCTTATACTTTTTTCAAACACTCCCATTGCCGTTACCAAACATCTTTTATGATAAAATTAACAAACTAATTGCTCAATTTGTTTGGAATGATAGAAAAGCTAGACTTCGCCTTAAGCTATTACATCTGCCCTATGAAAGGGGAGGGCTTCAACTTTTAGATGGTATTTTAGATGGTACTATATGGCTGCCCAACTTACTTCAGCACTAAATTACTTCTGTACAACAACAATTTATTTTATTATTATTTTATTGTATTTTATTTTACTTTTAGAAATATTTACTTATTCATTTATTTTATTATTTTATTTTATTATTATTTATGCATTTATTTAAAGAAAAAAAAGTGTTAATTGAACGTGTAAGTGAAGGGGTGTATGCTTGTGTACTTGTTCTGGTGTTACATAGGCTATTTTGTTACTATATGTATAGCTGATGTGTGTTTATAAAATAAGAAAAAGGACAATAAACATATTGAGAAAAAAAAAAAAATATATATATATATATATATATACTTAAAGTTGTTTCAAAATAATAAATTTAATATGCACTTAGTATAGTATAATTTAAATATAGTATGTCTGAAAAAGCACAATTTAAATATATTTCTTTTTCACCTGGGTATAGGCCTCTGAAGTAGAATAATGTCCAATATCTCAAAAACGCTGTAGTAAAATGGGTTTGTTTTAGGTGTGCATATATTATGGGACGTCCTGTATAAGAACTGACGGATAATTTATTCTACTTATTAGAAACGGGGTCTTTATAGCCCTCTAAAGCGCCATATGGTCATATATCTAAAAAACGCTGCAGTATAATGGTTTCATATGAGGTGTGCATATAGTATGGGACGTCCCGTATAAGAACTTACCATTGGTTTTTCTACTTATTAGAAATGGGAACTTTATACTCCTCTAAAGTGTAATAATGTCCGATATCTCCAAAATGCTGCAGTAAAATGGTTTGATATGAGGTGTGCATATAGTATGGGATGTCCCTTATTTTATACTTATTAGAAATGTGGTCTTTATAGCCCTTTAAAGTGTCATAATGTCCCATATCTCCAAAATGCTGCAGTAAAATGGTTTGATATGAGGTGTGCATATAGTATGGGATGTCCCTTATTGTCACAATGAGGAGTCTCGAGATCCAAGTGCGAGTGCAACGAGGTTTATTGAGAAACAATAACCAGAGAGAACAGCTGGAAAAGACCGCAATCATGAGCCTCAGTGGACATCAGACATTTGGAATGATAGAAAAGCTAGACTTCGCCTTAAGCTATTACATCTGCCCTATGAAAGGGGAGGGCTTCTTAGATGGTATTTTAGATGGTACTATATGGCTGCCCAACTTACTTCAGCACTAAATTACTTCTGTACAACAACACCTGCTTGGGTAGACATTGAACAAAACTCCATCCCAGATATACCATTAAAATTTTAACTATACTCCTCAGATACTAAGTCATTGAAGAAGAACACAAAAAACCCTTTCCTTAAAAATACTGTTTCAGTCTGGCATGCTGCACATAAGCATATAGGTGATATGCCGAGATTATCCCAATTTACTCCTATTTGGGGTAATGAACAATTTACACTGGACATCAGACAGCATGCTCTAGTGACAGTGAGGGATCGCCGATCCAGTGCAGATTAATCCGAGGATTGCGGAACGATCCTCGATAGGCTGGACTAGAACTGGAACAAAAAGCTGACAGAGAGACAGGACATAAGTTAACGAACCGACAAACACACATTGAACATAGAGCCCTATATAAAGGCAGTGCAAATGAGTTGAGTATTTACAGTTGAAAAGTTACATGTCATCAAAAGAAGAACAGATCATCTGTATACCATCTTTATCAAAATTAGAGGAAATTACTCTCGGAAATTTAGAAGGTAAGGGTCACGTATCTGTGTACTATAATTTAATGGTGAAACACAGTACCGAATCAACATTGGACAAATTAAATGCCTGGAAAATGGATATACAGGAAGATATAGATGAGGAAGACTGGAACTATGCTTGTCTTAAAGCACAAATGCAGACAATAAATACAAGGTTTAAATTACTTCAATATAAATGGTTAATGAGAACCTATATAACTCCTGTCAAACTTCATCAAATGTCTGCTAATTTTCCAGATATATGTTCTAAATGCTTGGACGATAAAGGTACACTATATCATTGCCTCTGGGAATGTCCAAAGATACAAAACTTTTGGAAGGAGGTTATAAAATGTTTGTCAGACATGTTTAATATTGCAATTCCTTTGAATGCAAAACGTTGTATTCTTGGAATATATCCAATGGACGTTATGCAAACATCAAGGCAGATTAAACTTGTAGACTTTGGTCTCCTTCAAGCCAGAAGAGTTAGTGCATTAGGTGCCAGCTGCCACTACTAATGGATGACGTACATACACATGACAAGACGCAAAAAGACCGCACGGACCCATGAACCGTGACAGTACCCCTCCCCCTAGGAATGCCTCCTGGCATTCCCAGGAAGACTTACCTGACGATTAAATTAATCTATCAGAGAGTGGTCCAGTATATCCTTAGCAGGCACCCAACTTCTCTCCTCCGGACCATAACCGTGGCGATCAGCCTGAACCTTGGTGCGCGCCCCCACCTGGAGGAGGGTTAACCTGGCCTTGCTCCAGGTGCATCGACACCTCTGGACGAATGCGTGGGCAGAGGGAACCGCGACCTCGGATTTCATACTGGGAAAAGGTGGTGGCTGGTACCCTAAGCTACACTCAAATGGAGATAGACCCCTAGCTGAGACCCATAGCTGAGAGTGGTAACAAGTTATGTGCGTACTTAAACCATGCTGGCTCCACGAGGAGGGATTCTGAGAAGCCAAACATCACAACATTCGTTCTAAATCTTGGTTGACCTTCTCTGTCTGACCATTACTCTGGGGATGAAACCCAGAAGAAAGACTAACCATCGCCCCCAACAATCTACAAAATTCTCTCCAAAATTTGGATACAAACTGAGGCCCCCTGTCAGAGACCACGTCCATCGGGAGGCCATGTGTGCGAAGAATGTGGTCGATGATATCAACCGCTGTTTCTCTGGCAGACGGTAATTTAGGCAGAGGAATGAAATGAACCGGTCCCCCACGGTCAAAACCACCATGTCCCCCTGTGTGGGTGGGAGACCCGAAATGAAATCTAACGAAATGTGGGACCAGGGTCTCGAAGGAACTAACAACGGCTGAAGGAGTCCAGCAGGGGGTCGATTGGAAGACTTAGAAACAGCACAGACTGAGCAAGCCAAAACAAAAAGACGAATGTCGTGAGCCATAGCTGCCACCAGAATCGTTGTCTAACCAGAAATGTGGTACGATCTACCCCAGGATGACAGGCTACCTTGGAACAATGATCCCCTCGGATAACTTCGGACCTTAAACACTCTGGCACAAACAAGCGACCTGGTGGGCATCCGGGCACGGGCATTACCCCGTGAGAGGCCGTGCGGACCTTCGACTCGATCTCCCACATGACCGCAGAAATAAAAATATTCTGCGGCACAATGGGCTTGGAAAAAGACGGGCGCTCCGAATGATAAAAAATACGGGACAACGCGTCTGGTTTGATGTTCTTAGAACCTGGACGGTAAGAAATGGCAAAATCAAAACGACCGAAAAAAAGAGCCCACCGGGCCTGCCTAGAGTTTAATCTTTTGGCAGACTTGATGTATTCAAGGTTCTTGTGGTCAGTCCAAACGACAAAGGGAACCCCCGAACCCTCCAACCAATGATGCCACTCTTCCAAGGCAAGCTTGACTGCCAACAACTCTCTGTTACCAATGTCATAATTACGCTCGGCGGGAGACAAACGGTGAGAAAAATATGCGCAAGGATGCACCTTGCCGTCCGCGAGGGAATGCTGGGATAGGACCGTTCCAACCCCCACCTCTGATGCGTCAACCTCCACCACAAAATGCCGGGACGAATCAGGAGCAACAAGGATGGGAGCTGAAACGAAGCAGCTTCTGAGTTTGGAAAATGCAGCATCCGCTGCACTGGACCACCTGAGCAGTCTTGGTGGAGGTTAAGGCAGTCAAAGGGATGGCTAGCTGGCTGAAATTGCGAATAAAACGCCGGTAGAAATTGGCAAAGCCCAGAAACCTCTGCAGGGCCTTGCGGGAATCTGGGGTTGGCCAATTCACCACAGCCTGAACCTTGTCGAAATCCATGCGCACCCCCTTGGCCGAGACAATGTATCCCAAAAAAGGAACAGACTGTGCAT
The DNA here is from genome assembly GCF_001515645.1 of Sinocyclocheilus grahami. Lineage (NCBI taxonomy): Eukaryota > Metazoa > Chordata > Actinopteri > Cypriniformes > Cyprinidae > Sinocyclocheilus > Sinocyclocheilus grahami. The sequence goes on from NW_015506546.1 coordinate 240,090, forward strand.
GAAAAATGCATTTCTCCGCCTTGACAAAAAGCCCATTCTCTAACAACCTCTGAAGCATTCGCCTGACGTGCTGAACATGTTCCTGGAGAGAATGAGAAAAAATCAGTATGTCATCCAGGTAGACATAAATGAACTGATCTACCATGTCTCTCAGCACATCGTTGACGAGTGCTTGGAATACCGCGGGGGTGTTAGAAAGGCCGAAAGGAAGAAGAAGATATTCAAAGTGCCCCCTGGGGGTATTAAAAGCGGTTTTCCATTCATCCCCCTCTCTTATGCGAACCAAATGATAAGCATTGCGGAGATCTAATTTCGTGAAAAATGACGCCCCCTGCAGACGCTCGAAAGCCGACGACATCAACGGTAAAGGGTAAGTATTCTTCACCGTGATGTCGTTTACAGGTCAGCACGATCCTCCGGAAACACAGAACAAGACACAGGAGAACATGCGGACAACAAACAGGAAGCATGACAATATTCGCTCCAAGCCAAAACGGCATCCTTTCCCCAGTTTATGTGAGGATTATGGAGCACTAGCCAGGGATGCCCCAGAACCACAGGAGCAGCGGGAGTGTCGGTGAGAAGAAATGCAATGTTCTCCGAGTGTTGTCCAGAGGTGATTAGTCTTAATGAGACAGTGGCGTGCGTGATGGAGGATAAGGGCTGGCCATTCAGCGCAACCACAAAAACGGGCTGAGAGAGCACCACCATGGGTATCTTGAGGCTGTGAGCGAGACTAATGTCTAAAAAATTACCCTCCGCTCCTGAGTCCACTAAAGCCTCACAATCATGAGTCAATGAGTGCATTCTCAGTCTCACCGGAAGATGAGTGGCTGAAAAAGGGGATTTGTTCAAAGTAATCCCACCCGTCAGTAACCTCTTACCTACTGGCGGGCGCTGGCTTTTACCGGACACTGCAGGGCGATGTGACTGGCGGCTCCACAATACAAGCACAGCCCCCTCTCCCTGCGTCTCTGCTTCTCCTGCTGCGAAAGACGGGACCTGCCCATCTGCATGGGCTCGGGATCTGGAAGAGAAAACACAGTCTCGCTAGTGATTGAGGGAAAGTGGCCCTGTGGAGTGATCGGCCGTCCCCGGAGTGTCTGCTGGCCCCGCCTCCGCAATCTGGTATCCACCCGAATGGCCAGATCTATGAGCTTATCCACGCCTGTGGGTAAATCCGACGAATAAATCTCGTCTTTAACGGAATCAGAAAGCCCATATAAAAGCATGTCCCATTGCGCCTCTGAATTCCAACCACACTCTGCTGCCAAAGTGCGAAACTCAATAGAATAGTCAGTTACAGTGCATTCCCCTTGACGCAGCTCTGCGAGAAGTCGCGCTGCCTCTCTGCCCAAAGCAGCATGATCAAACACTTTCTTGAGTTCCTCAGAAAATGACTGGAATGAGCAACAGCAAGGAAGCCTCTGCTCCCACACGGTAGTTCCCCAGCTAGCTGCCCGTCCCGAGAGCAAAGTTATAATGAAGGCCACCTTAGATTCCTCAGTGGGAAACGATGAGGGTTGCAGAGAAATGTACAGGGAACACTTGGCCAAGAATGGGCGACATAACTAGGGCTCCCCGGAGTAAAAGGCCGGTGGTGGTAGACAAGGTTCGGCGGAGCAGACGATCGGATCCACAGGAACAAGTGGGTTGAGCGCGGGTGGTTGCTGAGCTGAGGCGGTCTCCACCCTCAATTGATGAAACTGAGTAGTTAACTCAGAAACCTGAGAAACCAGGGCCTGGAGAGCACGACCCGTAGCCATCATTTGTTCTTCCTGGCGCTCCATGCGGGTGTTGCTGCTAGACAGAAAGTCTCTCAGTTCCGCCGTACTCGCTGGATCCATAGTGGTCGGTTCGTTCTGTCACAATGAGGAGTCTCGAGGTCCAAGTGCGAGTGCAACGAGGTTTGTTGAGAAACAATAACCAGAGAGAACAGCTGGAAAAGACCGCAATCATGAGCCTCAGCAGACATCAGACAGCATGCTCTAGTGACAGTGAGGGATCTCCGATCCAGTGCAAGTGAATCCGAGGATTGCGGAACGATCCTCAATAGGCTGGACGAGAACTGGAACAACGAGCTGACAGAGAGACAGGACATAAGTTAACGAACCGACAAACACACATTGAACATAGAGCCCTATATGAAGGCTGATAGAGCGCCAGCTGCCACTACTAATGAATGCCGTACATACACACACACATGACAAGACGCAAAAAGACCGCACGGACCCATGAACCGTGACACTTATTTTATACTTATTAGAAATGGGATCTTTATACCCCTCTAAAATGTGATAATGTCCCTTATCTCCAAAACGCTGCATTAAAATGGTTTGATATGAGGTGTGCATATAGTATGGGACGTCCCTTATAAGAACCGACCATTGTTTTTTTCTACTTTATTAGAAATAGGATCTTTATACCCCTCTAAAATGTGATAATGTCCCTTATCTCCAAAAACTTATTAGAAATGAGGTCTTTGTAGCTGTAGGGATTTCTATCATGAATGGACACTCTCTGATATGCCACTGAATCAACTCGTCATGAGATCTAAACTAATTCAATCAGGAGACAACAAAGCTTTCTTTGTCTCAGGACTGGAAAGATCGTTCACAACATATAGAAACCACGATGTCTTGTGACCATCAATGAATTAACTATTATAGTTGACATCTGCTTCCCTCCCCTCCTTTCTCTATTAACAGAGGAAACGCAGACTTAGACGATTCATAAGACAATCATTGAAAATCATTTAAAGTATTGGGGCAATATATATTCACAAATAATATGTTTATGTCTGATGATGTGTGATGTGTTTCCTGTAATCGGTGCAAGTTTAACCAATGTTGCCTTATAACGTTTCCTTTTAGTTATTACGATTACTGTGTATGCAAAATACCTGTTGTTTGAGCTTGAATTAAAGCTTGTTTTATTCACGGAACATTGGTGTGAGTGAAAAAATTATATTCGGCATCATTTTCCGGTGATGATATTTTTATAAGAAGCTATTAAATCTTGCAGGAATACGCCCACGGGTATCTCGAAAACGCTGCAGTAAAATGGTTTGGTATGAGGTGTGCATATAGTATTGGATGTCCCGTATAAGAACTGACCATTCTTTTCTTTTACTTATTAGAAATTAGGCCTTTATAGCCTTCTAAAGTGCACACCCATAGTATGGGATGTCCTTTATTTTATACTTATTAGAAATGTGGTCTTTATAGCCCTTTAAAGTGTCATAATGTCCCATATCTCTAAAACGCTGCAGTAAAATGGTTTGATATGAGGTGTGCATATAGTATGGGATGTCGCGTATAAGAACTGACCATTCTTTTCTTCTACTTATTAGAAATTAGGCCTTTATAGCCTTCTAAAGTGCACACCCATAGTATGGGATGTCCTTTATTTTATACTTATTAGAAATGTGGTCTTTATAGCCCTTTAAAGTGTCATAATGTCCCATATCTCTAAAACGCTGCAGTAAAATGGTTTGATATGAGGTGTGCATATAGTATGGGACGTCCTGAATAAGAACCAACCATTGTTTTTTTCTACTTATTAGAAATGGGTATTTTATAACCTTCTAAAGTGTAATAATTTCCGTTATCTCGAAAACGCTGCAGTAAAATGGTTTGATATGAGGTGTGCATATAGTATGGGATGTCGCGTATAAGAACTGACCATTGTTTTTTCTACTTATTAGAAATGGGATCTTTATAGCCCTTTAAAGTGTAATAATGTACGATATCTCCAAAATGCTGCAGTAAAATGGTTTCATATGAGGTGTGTATATAGTATGGGACGTCCCGTATAAGAACTGACCATTCTTTTCTTCTACTTATTAGAAATGAGGTCTTTATAGCCTTCTAAAGTGTAATATTATCCTATATCTCCAAAACGCTGCAGTAAAATGGTTTGATATGAGGTGTGCATATAGTATGGGACGTCCTGAATAAGAACCAACCATTGTTTTTTTCTACGTATTAGAAATGGGTATTTTATAACCTTCTAAAGTGTAATCATTTCCGTTATCTCGAAAACGTTGCAGTAAAATGGTTTGATATGAGGTGTGCATATAGTATGGGACGTCCTGTATAAGAACTGACCATTGTTTTTTTCTACTTATTAGAAATGTGTTCTTTATAGCCCTTTAAAGTGTAATAATGTACGATATCTCCAAAATGCTGCAGTAAAATGGTTTCATACGAGTTGTGTATATAGTATGGGATGTCCCGTATAAGAACTGACCATTCTTTTCTTTTACTTATTAGAAATGAGGTCTTTATAGCCTTCTAAAGTGTAATATTATCCTTTGAAAATTATAGTAATACAGAACAGTCAAAGACAACAATAAATTACACGAATATTAAAGCAGATGGGCAAAAAAAATCCTAAAAAATGAATTCATATCTCAATTCTGGGCGTCTAGATGAAAAGCGCTCTGAAAGCACGTTCCCTGTGTTGTCCCTGCTATTAACGTAATCATGGTAATACACTCGCACCATAATTTCACTCGCTGCTGGCTTGACCGTGTTTTTCTGAAGAGCGGCTGGCTTGACCGCAGTAGCACCTCTTAGTTTCAAAATACTTAGAGTATAAATGATTTGTAATTTTACAGGTTGTTACCCCTTTATTCCCCAAACTTCGCATATTATTTCCTTATACCTAAATAGAGGTACTGAATAGGTACACTATAATTACAAAAAAGTTACACTGTAACTTCAGTTTACTTACGCAGTTCTTTGCAGGATGCATATCTGGTTGTTACCCCCTTATTACCCAAACGTAACACATTGTTCCCTTATACCTACACATGCGTTCTTTACATTATAATTACAGAAATGTACACCGTAAATTCAGTATACTTATGTAGTTCTTTGCGGGTTGTAATCTAAAGCGTTATCAATATTTAATGTATATAATCGATATTATAACCACCAGTAATATTCAATATATCAGCCACCTCTAGAAGTAATGTTGTTGTTTTTCTTTTTGCATTTGAAGAGTGAGATGTTCCGTTACTGCTTGTGTTTGTAATATGTAATATTTGTGTACTTATCTGGAGTTATTCATTCATTTTGCAGGATCAGTACAGATTTGTTACTGGAGATACAGTGTGGAAACACAGACCAGTACTGAAGAGGTGATGTTAGAAGTTTATAATGAATTGTTGCCCAGTCAGCTCACCCTGATCACACATTACCAGCTAAAAGTGCCATTAAGTCACTATCCCTATGGATTTTAACGGCTTTGAATCTTTTCCATTTGCAAGTAATATATTCCCACCTGTGCATTTACAGACCCCCTCTAATCATCATATATTTTACAGGTAACAACCCGAAGGAAGAGGGCAGCAGCTTTTCTGTGCCAGCCGTGGTAAATACAGGAACATCCTTCATGAAGATGTGCGAGAGAAGAGAAGGCAAGATGAGAAAAAAATTTGAAGGTACCTATCTTAATTTTCATGGATTTTGGGATATTGATCTATATTTGGGTAATTGATAAAGTTATGTTTTATTCCCTGGAATGAAGGAAGAGGGCAGCAGCTTTTCTGTGCCAGCAGTGGTAAATACAGGAACATCCTTCATGAAGATGTGCGAGAGAAGAGAAGGCAAGATGAGAAAAAAATTTGAAGGTACCTATCTTAATTTTCATGGATTTTGGGATATTTATCTATATTTGGGTAATTGATAAAGTTATGTTTTATTCCCTGGAATAAATAATGTTCGCAAAAATGTTATCTATTTTTAGAGCCCAGTGTCAGTGAAGATGGTGTGGTCAGGAATTCTGCTGTTTGTAGGAAATCTGAAGGAACATCTCCTAGCTTTCTACGATGATGAGCGCTGATGACTGAGTAATTCATCTCTTAGGTGATGCAGATGTGCTCAAACGTTTACATACACCTTGCAAAATAAACTGCTTCATCAGAGAAGAAATTGCTATTTTTTATGATTCTACCCTCTACCCTCTTACTGCTTAAATTATTAACATTTCAGATACTGCAAGGTGTATATGCAAATTACATTACTTTGGACTGCAACTGCTTTCACTCAACTGAACCATTCATAATGACTGGATATGTTTTATAACAATGGTTGTTCTTCTGTTTTTGTTTCTTCCTTTCTTTCCTCAGGGTATATTTTTCTGACTTTCCTGCCTCTTTGGAACATTTGCGTTCACACAGACTGTGGAGAGATGGTGTGCAGCTTCATCAGATTTGAAGTTTACTGCCAATGGAGAGCTTCTGGGACATTGACTACGTTTACGTGGACATCAGTAATCTAATTATTTACCTTATTCTAAATCAGCCAATATTATGATTATGGTGTTTACATGAGTTGATTTTAGAATATTACTTTCATGTTACCGTTTTCCATGTTATAGTACATAGTTCGATTAATGGCACAAGTCATTACGTCCCCACGTGACGCCATCCGACGTCCCCTCCAGAATTTCACATATAAACATATAGTTCGTCTTCACGATGATGCCATGTACAGGTTTGGGTGTTTCATTTTTTATTTTATGAAAGCTTCAAGTGCAGTTAATTATTTGTACGTGCATACAGACGATGGAGGTGTTGAAGCTCTTTTATTTGCCGTCAAACGGTTGAGCACTGCCGTGTCCTACAGGACGGTAATAATGTGATTAAGGTGTGTACATGTCTATTCTGCACTTCAGTAATGAGACTAAAATAGGAATACTCCACATATCTTAATTTGATTTCTGTTTACTTCGATTATGACTTTAGCCGGATTAAGGTAATCAAAAATCTCTGTTTACATGGTAGATTCTTAGAGTATTGTCTTAATCGTATTAAAATCGGAGTATTGTTGTCCATGTAAACGTACTCACTGACAGACAGCACTTCCCAGCAAGTTCATTTGGAAGTCTTTTTTATGTTTATTTTTTGATTAATGAATTTATTTAGTCAAACTTGCATTCACTAATGCTGGAGTAAGATTTTAGAAAAAAACCTTTCGGTGCTGTTTAAAGTTGGTGCTAGTAAAGGTTTGAGAACGTATGGCCTGGTTTCACAGACAGGGCTTGGACTAAGCCAGGATTAGGCCATAGTTCAAT
>NW_015506546.1:248744-250947 GCF_001515645.1 Sinocyclocheilus grahami
GTGGTAAATACAGGAACATCCTTCATGAAGATGTGCGAGAGAAGAGAAGGCAAGATGAGAAAAAAATTTGAAGGTACCTATCTTAATTTTCATGGATTTTGGGATATTGATCTATATTTGGGTAATTGATAAAGTTATGTTTTATTCCCTGGAATAAATAATGTTCGCAAAAATGTTATCTATTTTTAGAGCCCAGTGTCAGTGAAGATGGTGTGGTCAGGAATTCTGCTGTTTGTAGGAAATCTGAAGGAACATCTCCTAGCTTTCTACGATGATGAGCGCTGATGACTGAGTAATTCATCTCTTAGGTGATGCAGATGTGCTCAAACGTTTACATACACCTTGCAAAATAAACTGCTTCATCAGAGAAGAAATTGCTATTTTTTATGATTCTACCCTCTACCCTCTTACTGCTTAAATTATTAACATTTCAGATACTGCAAGGTGTATATGCAAATTACATTACTTTGGACTGCAACTGCTTTCACTCAACTGAACCATTCATAATGACTGGATATGTTTTATAACAATGGTTGTTCTTCTGTTTTTGTTTCTTCCTTTCTTTCCTCAGGGTATATTTTTCTGACTTTCCTGCCTCTTTGGAACATTTGCGTTCACACAGACTGTGGAGAGATGGTGTGCAGCTTCATCAGATTTGAAGTTTACTGCCAATGGAGAGCTTCTGGGACATTGACTACGTTTACGTGGACATCAGTAATCTAATTATTTACCTTATTCTAAATCAGCCAATATTATGATTATGGTGTTTACATGAGTTGATTTTAGAATATTACTTTCATGTTACCGTTTTCCATGTTATAGTACATAGTTCGATTAATGGCACAAGTCATTACGTCCCCACGTGACGCCATCCGACGTCCCCTCCAGAATTTCACATATAAACATATAGTTCGTCTTCACGATGATGCCATGTACAGGTTTGGGTGTTTCATTTTTTATTTTATGAAAGCTTCAAGTGCAGTTAATTATTTGTACGTGCATACAGACGATGGAGGTGTTGAAGCTCTTTTATTTGCCGTCAAACGGTTGAGCACTGCCGTGTCCTACAGGACGGTAATAATGTGATTAAGGTGTGTACATGTCTATTCTGCACTTCAGTAATGAGACTAAAATAGGAATACTCCACATATCTTAATTTGATTTCTGTTTACTTCGATTATGACTTTAGCCGGATTAAGGTAATCAAAAATCTCTGTTTACATGGTAGATTCTTAGAGTATTGTCTTAATCGTATTAAAATCGGAGTATTGTTGTCCATGTAAACGTACTCACTGACAGACAGCACTTCCCAGCAAGTTCATTTGGAAGTCTTTTTTATGTTTATTTTTTGATTAATGAATTTATTTAGTCAAACTTGCATTCACTAATGCTGGAGTAAGATTTTAGAAAAAAACCTTTCGGTGCTGTTTAAAGTTGGTGCTAGTAAAGGTTTGAGAACGTATGGCCTGGTTTCACAGACAGGGCTTGGACTAAGCCAGGATTAGGCCATAGTTCAATAAGAACATTTAAGTAATTTTCATTAACATGCCTTAGAAAAACATTACTACACAGTAAAATCCCGAGTGTTAAATAAACACTGCTCGGAGCATATATGTTCCCACTCTAAAAGAGTGTTAAAGTAACACTGAAGCAGTGTTAAAGTTAATGAGATAATTATGTGATTAATTAAGTGCTGATTGAGCATTAGTGATGAACAGCTGCTGTTAACAAGCAGAATCACTGAAGAACTACACAAAAAACTCAAGAACTACTATGAACAATAATAATGATAAATGCTGACCAATAATTAGCAAAATGTAATTTTTGTCATGTGCCACTATGCATGACTACACACTAGACAAACGCAGCCAAGCTGAATACATCTCAGTTTTCAGTCAAGTAATGAATTAATGCATAAGTTAATGAAACAATTATATTTTATTTACTGACAACAACAGGAAACATGAATAAATGAGTAAAAGAATTAATAAAAGTAACCATGAAAATCATCAACAATTCGACAACACATGAAACAAAGCTTTATTCAAACTTTCCTAACAATGATGTATTTACAGACGGTGAACCCACATCTACTGCATCTCAACACAGCTGAGACCGTTCTGCAGCTTTATTCTGATGAAGACCACTGTGTCCACCTTCAGCAGTCTCTGCCGTCCATGACGACCCTCACTGCTGCAGTCAG
>NW_015506546.1:251517-253742 GCF_001515645.1 Sinocyclocheilus grahami
CATGGATGAGACGCTCCATCACTCCACCTTTTACCGTCTCATCAGGACCGGATGTTGCTGTGGTCTCTTCATCATCAGTGACCCCAGAGCCAGCGAGAACATCTAGAGAAAGACCAAAAGACACTGAGGATGTGAGTTTGGTCAAGTTTGTCCTGCTGGCTTGCTCATACAACATCAGTCAATGGAGCCAGAGTTTCAGAAGCTTCAAAAGCATCATCAAATAAAGTCATGAAGCTTCTGAAAGTCAGGCTCCATGGACTGTTGCAGTCAGACTGAATCTGATCAGGACAAACTTAACCAAAATCACCTTTAGTGTTCAGAAAAAAATAAAAAATACCCCAAGGATTGAACAGTGTGAAGGCGAGTAAATAATGACTGAATTTATATGACCCTCACTGCTGCAGGCAGACTGAATCTGATCATGGAGGAGAAAGTCCACCTTCAGCAGTCTCTGCCGTCCATGACGACCCTCACTGCTGCAGTCAGACTGAATCTGATCATGGAGGAGAAAGGGACATCGAGGCTATCATTGCCTGAGTGCACAGAGAGGATGCGGCCCCCCCGTACCACACAATCTTGAAGCAAGAGCAGGTGAACACATGCGGCACATCTGGCTGCTGCTGTGTCTGCTCCAAACATGAGCACGGCCACATTTACACAGAGTAAAACATTTTACAATTAATGTTGTCAGTATTTAATTTATTACTTTTGTGGTGTAGTGGGCTAAAGCACTGCACTGGTCAGCAGAAGGTTGCTGGTTCGATCTCTGCAGTCGTCACCACCGCTGTATCCTTCAGCAAGGCTCTTTACTCCAGGTGGCTGCTGGGGGATTGGGGTCCCTGTAATAAGAGCACTGTAAGTCACTTCGGATAAAAGTGTCTGCAGAAATGTAAATGTGATTTTTGTAAATCCTTTTTTGTGTCTTGGGTACAAACGCTCAATAAAGCTGCTTATTTCTTAAAGTTTATTTCTTCAAGGGACTACTTTTTCTTTTTGGGGGTTTCAAGGGTTAGTTCATCCAAATGTTCTCACTGGCTCTGGGGTCACTGAGGATGAAGAGACCACAGCAGCATCTGGTCCAGATGAGACAGTAAGAGGTGGAGTGATGGAGCGACTCATCCATGACACTGGACCATTTCCAGGATGCTGCAGTGGACTCCTCCATCCTCAGTGCTCACACCAGTCTGCAGACATTTCAGATCCTGCAAAGAAGCACAAACATAATACAAAAGCACTAATTTTAACAGCACAATGTCATTTGATTTCTGTATTAGAAGTAACAGAATGATCTTACTTTATACTTTTGTTTCAGGTTTTCCCACAAATACGTCACCTTTCCTAGCAGGTCCTGCTCCACAAAAGCTCTGCAGCAAATGCACAGGAATCAAGAATCAGAAAAGTGCTGAATAACAATAACTGAAATAAACTACAACTTCTTCATTTCTGTAGTACACTCACTCAAAGCCTTTGATGGCAGCATTCCGCTTTCTGGTGAAGAGGGCTTCATTAGCCGCTCTCGTCTCCGGCGGAGAAGCAGACGTGTGTCTCATCTGTCCCTGTAGCATCCAGACAAGAGTCAAGCTACCTCTGAGATTTGGAGCGAGAGCAAGCGCAAATCCTGGCATCGGCAGGTCGCAGCGCCACTTCCGGTGGCATCCCCAGCTGCCACTGGCAGCTGCCAGAGTTTGTGGCAGCTGCCACGGTCTTTCTCGCCGTTTCTGCTGTTTGTTCAGTAAAACTACACTGTGCATACTATATACAGGAGCGTAGCCATCATTTCAGAAGTGAGGGGGACAGAAATGTTTTATATATATACACACACACACACTCAGCGCCCCTTCCGGTGGCATCCCCAGCTGCCACTGGCAGCTGCCAGAGTTTGTGGCAGCTGCCACGGTCTTTCTCGCCGTTTCTGCTGTTTGTTCAGTAAAACTACACTGTGCATACTATATACAGGAGCGTAGCCATCATTTCAGAAGTGAGGGGGACAGAAATGTTTTATATATACACACACACACACACACATATATATATATATTCATACCCCTTCATATATACTGTATATAGGAAACTTTATTTAGTCTCTTATTTCTTTTTTTTAATTGGCTAATAAATCAGATACACTGTTGGACAATAACCAATAAATGATTTGTTAATGTACTACAAATGCACTACTTAATTTTTTTTTATCACATAATAAGGCAGAATACTTTCTGTACTGTAAT
>NW_015506547.1:0-87094 GCF_001515645.1 Sinocyclocheilus grahami
CAAAATCATCACAATTAAAAGAATCAAAGACTTCAACTACTTCAGAAAAAAATTGAATTTATTTAATACACGAGTTTCACAATTTGAGTTGAATTACTGATATAAATGAACTTTTCCACGACATATATGTGTGTGTATATATATGTGTATGTGTATATCCATGTATGTGTATATGTGTGTATATGTATATATGCATGTATGTGTATATGTGTATATATATATTTGTATGTATGTGTATATATGTATGTATGTGTATATTAGGGATGTCAACGATTAATCGATGATCGATTAATTGTCGATAAGAGATGCAATCGATTAAAGCTATCATGGTCGATTAAGTCGTTTAATTTTGGGCTGCGTGCGGCTCATGCGCGAAACACGTGCGAGCGGCTGTGAGTGACGGTGACGTTATAAAAATGCATCATCATTCACTCATAATGTACAAATTAAGCTTTTAATGTGATTTAAACTTTAAAAGTACATTAAAATAGAAACAACACAAAGTTCTTCAACATGGAATGCAATAGAAATGTAGTAACAGTCATTTCCCCAGATAATTGTTTCATATTTAAAACAATTAGGTGAAGGTTGCAGGGCTGCGGGACACTGTGGGGGAAGGATAGTCTATTCATTCCTACAACTTGTTAATTCGTTCCTACGACTTATTAATTTGTGGCCACTGTCCATGTTTCATTAATTTAGTTCCTTAACCCATGATTTAACTCAGCCCTAATAAATATATATATATATATATGATAAATGGTTTTCAACTTTGATAATGAGAACCATTATTAATAATGGAGCACAAATAATAGATTATATAATTGAGTGACAATCATAATGCTGAAAATTTGCTCAGCTCACTGTCCATGTTTCATTAATTTTGTTCCTTAACCCATGATTTAACTCAGCCCTAATAAATATATATATATATATATATGATAAATGGTTTTCAACTTTGATAATGAGAACCATTATTAATAATGGAGCACAAATAATAGATTATATAATTGAGTGACAATCATAATGCTGAAAATTTGCTCAGCTTTGCCATTAATTTAAATTACCTGAATAAAATACCTGAATTTCGGTGCCGGTACCCAACGGTACCTTTTTTCGGTACTTTACTCTGTGTAATTACAAAAACATTTATTTCAGTGAAAAAAAGTCCAAAAGTCTCAATTTCAACATTTTGAACAATAGGGCTCTACAAACTTTGTAGAGCCCTAACCCCCCCCATTAAACATTAAACATTTATTTTAAATCAAATGAAAATTAAACCCTTTTATTTTTGGCAAACAAACTGAGGTTTACTGTTGAAATTAATACATGGAAGAAAAAATGTGTGAATATTCCTTTAAAACATTTTTTAATAGGCTAATAATTGTATTATTTTTTTCTACTATTAAGTGATTAATCTGGTTGTAATTTATTTTTATCATTTAATTGTTTTATTTATGTTTGATAGAAAATTGAATATTTAAAGATGTACATTATACTGTACAAACGTTTTTGTGTATACAGTATGATGATGTTAGTTTTCTCAAATGAAACGGTAAAATTCTCGTGAAGTGACTCTCACAGCAGCTCTGGAGAAGTTTTTGTGTTCATGCTGTCATATAGTGAGACGCAGAGGCCGAAAATCACCACGAGCGTCACGCGTGCTTCAGTATTTGTGTAGTAAAAAAAAACATGTTTCCGCCATTCATACATACTGAGGAAAGCGGAACATGCAGGATTCATATTTAAACCGTCTTTTTGCATTTAAATATTCACAGACACTAGTTCATATCGCGATTCGAATTAAGTTGCAGTGGCTACTTTTGATTTATTTGTCCAAAATTTACGAATTCCGTGGCATTCCGCGCTATAGAGTAAATTACGTTTTTATGAATGGACTCCACAATCCCGTCTGTGTTTTTCGCAGAAACCATATGGCCCTAGAAATGTAACCACACTTCAGAACATTTCGGCTTGCCCTGTCTGTTGTTTCAACGAGTTGCAGGGGTGACCTCACGTCACAGGGTTTCTCTTTCTCTCTCTGTAGCGTATGCGCCCAGATGCGTTCTCGGGTACCGAAATTTGGCACCGATTGATTTAACGTGAATCGGTACTCTAGTACCGACGCAATTCAGTCTGTACCCAACTCTATCTATCTATCTATCAAACAGTTGTTTTAAACAGCTGTAATATTGTTTTCAAAATATTACTGTTTTTTACTGTGAATTTGATAAAATATATGCAGCCTTGATGAGCATAAGAGACTTCTTTCAAAAACATCTTCATTATTCCAAACTTTTTTCAAACTGTTAAATCTTTGTTTGTTTGCTTGTGTAGCCTGACACAATTTTAGCTTAACCAATTGGCTCAACCACCTAGAGTTTGGGATCTCTTAGTCTGACAAGTTGAAGATGGGAATTGTACAGGAAAAACCTGTTTTAAAGGTTGTTATTTGTTCTCGGTGGCATGGATTATCAATTTTATTTTGTGTGTAATTGTGCAACATGCATCATACATTGTCAATGTATCAAGGTAGGATTTTTTTTATTTAATATCCTCAGGAAACTTGTCAATGCAGTGTGGAAATAAAGCCTCTGCAACTAGAAAATGTTGCATGATTTTGGAATTACTACATTAGCTTTGCATTACCTGCATCACAGGTGAAAGTTTGATTCTTGTGATACCTATTGTAACAAGCTGACGTAAATGATTCAGAACACTTGATTATAGTAGCAATCACGTGATCATGAAACAAGGGAATTTTTCAACTTGGCAAAGGAATGAAGGAAGGAAATCATTAAAGCACGGCATGATCCATTTCCCAGGTGTGGTGAACACAAGCGTGTGAGCTTAGATCGATGCTGTTTGCTCACAAACAACTCCCTGTGACGTTGAGAGGTGTGTGTTATCACGGTTTCAGGCTTTACCCAATGTGTTGGGTCATCGCTACTCAGTGCATAGATGTTTAAGATTCAGTCTGATTCGTTTAAGGAAATTGACATTTGAAAATATATATATATATATATATATATATATATATATATATATATATATATATATTAGGGCTGGGCAAGTTAATGTGTTATCTTTAACTGAAAAGAATGCAACGAGCTCGTAATCACGACTTCATAAGTGGGAAATAGGACGTTTCCGATAGCATGTGAAAACAGCAGAGAAGCGCTCTCAGCACAGTGGCGTGCATCGTTTTGTTAACTTTGTGGTTTATTATTTTGAGTCGTTTGGGACGCGGTAACACACGGCCCTCTCACAATATATTGCTTTACAGATCTATCACTTTCTGATTCGTTTAAGGAAATTGACATTTGAAAAGGCAATAATGGAAATGCAACGGCATTTCATAACTTTGCCAGTGGCTGGAACTGTACCTAAATACTGCATTTGACTGATACTACACTTCAACTGATACTAAGGGGGGGCTGATATAAGCAAACCCTCAGTTCACAATAGAAGTAAATGTTTGTTTTTATATATATTAGGGCTGGGCAAGTTAATGTGTTATCTTTAACTGAAAAGAATGCAACGAGCTCGTAATCACGACTTCATAAGTGGGAAATAGGACGTTTCCGATAGCATGTGAAAACAGCAGAGAAGCGCTCTCAGCACAGTGGCGTGCATCGTTTTGTTAACTTTGTGGTTTATTATTTTGAGTCGTTTGGGACGCGGTAACACACGGCCCTCTCACAATATATTGCTTTACAGATCTATCACTTTTGCTGCTAAAAGAAATGTACACGCAATCATGCTGCACGTATCAGAAGTTCCTCGCTCCGACACTACATGTGTCGACACTACAACTGAACCGTGCTCACCTCTTCCAACTGAGCCAGGGACGGCTAAACAAACCGCGATCACACTATTCAAACGAACCAGGCTTTGGGGGTCAAACGTGCTCAGGCACAGTTCAAAACACCTAGTGTGAGTACACCCTTATTCTCCCACATCCCGCACACACGAGTCTTTACCCGCCCACACCTGCACTCGCCCGAAGTGTTGTCCCGCACCGCACTCTGCTGCGTTGGTCCTGCGTGCAGGCCTCTACTCGGAAGGTGCCTGTTATAATGTTATGATCGAGGCTCTGGACTCTTGAGCATAACTTGTTTTTCTATAACAAACTATAAAATATTTTCTATAGAAACGTTAATGCCCTGGCAGTGGCAAATAGCTTTGGTTTTTATATTTAATTTGATTACATTAATGTTTAAGTTGAGATTTACAATAAATATTTTAACTGCTACTAGGCTATGTAAAAGGAATACTGCGCTAAAAAATAAATAAAGGCAAAAGCCATTGCTGACCAAAAAAAATACACAGGCTCATCTCACATTTGCCAAAAATATCTTGATTATCCCTAAGACTTTTGGGCAAATATTCTGTGGACTGGTGAGACAAAAGTTAACTTTTTGGAAGGTGTGTGTCCCGTTACATCTGGCGTAAAACCAACACAGCATTTCATAAAAGAAACATCATACCAACAGTCAAACATGGTGGTGGTAGTGTTATGGTCTGGGGCTGCTTTGCAGCTTCAGGACCTGGACGACTTGCCATAATTGATGGAGCCATGAATTCTGCAGTCTATCAGAAATTCCTGAAGGAGAATGTCTGGCCATCAGTTTGCGACCTCAAGCTCAAGCGCACTTGGGTTATGCAGCAGGACATTGATCCCAAACACACCAGCAAGTCCACCTCTGAATGGCTCAAGAAAAACAAAATTAAGGTTTTGGAGTGGCCAAGTCAAAGTCCGGGCTTAAATCCAGTTGAGATGCTGTGGCATGACCTTAAACCATTCATGCTCAAAAACCCTCCAATGTGGCTGAATTAAAACAATTCTGCAAAAAAGAGTGGGCCAAAATTCCTCCACAGTGATGTGAACGACTCATTGCCAGGGGTGGCACAAGGGTGGCACAACCAGTTATTAGATTTAGGGGGCAATTACTTTTTCATTTAGGGGATTCATTGCCCATAATGAACCCGATATTATCGCAGATTTATCGCCGATAATGAATGCGATATTGCGTAGCTTGTCAGTGAACTACGGCTCTGTGTAGTAAATGCTGCTCCATCTGAAAGCGTGTGATGGAGATTTACTACTAATCACAGAACCAGCTTTACTGATGAGATGCGCATGATAATCGCATTCGATTATTTGCACAGCCCTAGTGTGTATTTATATATACATAATAAATATACACCGAACACACGCATACTGGTACAAGAGTGGGACAAACTCACTCGCTTGATATCACAGCAATAGAAATGGCAATGACAAACTAAATTAAATTTTATAATTTTAAATGATTTTTTAAATTAATATATTTCATGAAATACTAATTAAATCACATGTAATTACATATCAATATCTGCTGAAAAAAAATGACATTATATTGGCAGAAGAAATAGTTCAATATACATTACAAAATGTGGCTTTAAAAGTTACTACGTCAAATATCTACGTCACTATGTGTGAAGATTTGCATAACGCCGCCCAAATGTTCACGCAAGGAAAGAAGGTGTAACTTTTATTCTCGCTTTAGTATTGTTGCCGTCGCCATATCGTGAAGAGCTGTGTGTTTCGTTGTGAAAGCGAAACTACTTTGTTTGGTCTTCCAAAAGAGGACGATATCCGCTTCGTCGTAGCTAGAGCTGCTCTGTGCTGGTCGCTGAGGGAATACATCAACTTAGTGCTGTGGATCGCCGGATCGGCTTTCACCGTGGATGAAGCAGAGTCCAGTCCGGGGTCGTCACATGTGGTTGCCACTCCTTCGTCGAATCCGCCGACCGTGCCGTTCTCAAGCCCGCCGCCTCTGCTCACGCTAGGCCGCGGCTCAAGCTAGGCCGCCATGTGTTTCGTTGTGAAAGCAAAACTAATTTGTTTGGTCTTCCAAAAGAGGACACGACTACAAATCAGTGGTTAAGTCGTATTTACAACACCGTTCCAGAACAGTTCAACCCAAATATTCATTTGCGTGCAGCACATTTTATGGAAGAGTAGACTACAATGCCGGCAGTTCTGACTCTCAGTCTGTAAGTACGCTTTCATTTAATGGATTTGCCACTGATGATTCAAATGCGAGTTTTGGACAGTGTAGAGTAGCGTTTGCAGTTTGTCATTTCTCCGATCACGAATGCAGACATGGTTTTATGTTTACGCTGTGCGATGCAACGCAATGCGTAAAAAGACCGTATAAGTCATTATAATCAGTAATTATGTCCCCACTGGATGCAACAATTGCCTCGTTTGTAATGGGTTTTCATGTTTTTTGTTTCATCGCTCCAGCCGGGTCACGGCATCAACAGTATGGTGAGGGGCGTCACATTTCCGTCACACGCTTGAGGTATTCGGCCAATCACAACGCACTGGATAGCTGGCCAATCAGAGCACACCTCGCTTTTCAGACCGATGAGCTTTGCAAAAATCGACGTATTTCAAAAAGGCAGGGCATAGAGGAGAAACAATAATGTACACTCTTAAAAATAAAGGTGCTTCACAATGCCATAGAAGAACCTTTTTGTCTAAATGGTTCCATTAAGAACCTTTAACATCTAAAGAACCTTTAACATCTGAAGAACCTTTCTGTTTCACAAAAGGTTCTTTGTGGCGAAAGGCGGTTCTTCAGATTATAAAAAGGTAAGAAAGAGATGGTTCTTTAAAGAACCTTTGACTGAATGGTTCTTTGTGGAACCAAAAATGGTTCTTCTATGGCATCGCTTGAAGAACCGTTTGAAGCACCTTTATTTTTAAGAGTGTACAGTATGTGGAAAATAATGTTTTTTTTACTTTAAACCGCATAAACACATTTCATTACACCAAATACACCAAATAATGTTCTTTTTAGCAGCATCATATGACCCCTTTAAATTGCCAGTCATAATTTATGACTAGGTTTATCTTGAAGTATGCATTTGTTGAAGGTTTTTTTATTTTTTATTTTTTTAATGGAAATGTTTTTTTTATGGAATCAGGATTGTCCAAAGATGTGGAGAGACCAGAAGAGGAATTGATCCTGGTTCTCTTTTTCATTGTGTCTGTGTCTGGTATATTCCTGTGTCGCCCCCTTCATCGTTATGTATTGATCTTTTGTTCTGCTTCTCCTTAATTTGTATTATTCGGCTGCCTGTGATATTCCAGACTTCACTATAATGTCAGGGCATTTTGAAACATTAGTTGAACTGTTAGATGTTGTGCTCTGTGCGTCTTTGCTGACCTAGCAGGTATTCTGTGGTTTTCACCACTGTGTACTGTACGCTGACTTTCATTGTCACGTTTTGTGTACTTAGACGTTTAGACTTAGAACTGGAACTGTGCCAAGCCAAGAATAAAAATTGTTGGGAGGGGAAAAATCAAAACAAACTTTTTTTTGGTCCTGTTTATAGCACAGTTTAGTACAATAGTTAAGTATGCCGCAAAACAGGTTATAGGTAGAACCCTGTTTATTGTTTGTCTGTTTGTGACGGGCGGCTCTTGCAATACTGGAATTGTGCTTTAGTGTCAGTTTTCATGTTGGCATTGTAGGTTTCATCATTGTACGTCACAAAGGTGATACATTCAGAGAAATGATGAAATGACCGGTATTTTGATTCTGGTTTGTTCTTCGTAAACAAGAGTCATGTCAGAAAGGGTTTGTCCATATAGAAATAGCTGAACGTGTTCATGCAGTTTGTTCACTGTTAAAATGTATGTGTGGATGGAAGTCCTTTTCTTGTTTACTTGCATTGTTCATATTACAAAATAGTCCCTGTTTACCTTCTTAATATATGTACCTGGTGTTATTAAGAACTATTTATCTTTGCCAAAAATGTTTCCTTGTAAAATATAGCTAATTCATTTCTGAAGGATAATGTGGCACTGAAAACTGGAGTAATGCCTGCTGAAAATTCATCTTTTCCACCACAGGAATACATTTCTTTGTAAAAAATTTTAAAATAGCAAATTGCTATTTTAATTGGTCAGATTTCACAAAGCCTGCGTGATATTCCAGGCTGCTTTGTTACAGCCTGTTTTTCCCTTTCTTCCTGTCCGAGTCTGATTTTAGTACAGCACACTTTTATAACCTGCTCATGGATTTGTGACTGAAAGTTACATCATCAGCTGAATGTCTTCCAGGAGTTGAGTTACACCCCGTTTCAGAGCATGCCAGTTCCCGTGATAAGGAAAACAATGCAATGACTTAAGTCTTAAACTGTCTCGACTAGTTTTACGATATTCTCTGCAGAGATCAAATGTCATGATTACAGATGGTTGAATTTTTCTGCAAGCATGAAGCAATGCACTCAGATATCTTTTCTGGATTGATTTATTAAATATTATTTTTAGACACATGAATTACAAGCGTTGCATTTGTCCTTTCGTTATGACAAATGTCTCTGCATCTGCGTACTTTCTGGAATGAATGTCAATCTTGCATTCATTTTTATAGCTTACAGATTTATATGAATAAATGAATGCATTATTCATTGATGCAGGAATCATTTTTTATCAGTCAGAATATGATGCAAGTGTGTGATATTTAAAGATATTCTTGCAGTGTAGAGACATTTTGAAGTCTTAACTCGTAAGTGAATCTTGGAAAGGCCTTAGGCTAGTCATGTGAGACAGCTCCTAACCTCTGTTAGCTGTGGGTTGACCTGGAACTTTCTGATTCAGTGCACGATTGATATCTATCATACTCGCACTGTTAAAAATGACGACAAGGGCATCCCATCACATGAACAAGGTTAAAAGTCTGGTGTCTTCCTGTTGACAGCATGCTGGTTTTGATGAGATAAACACCCGAGCTGTTTGATACTATGCTGCCCTATGTAGCGCTGATGAAATATGTAAATCTTTACATGCGTGCTTGCATTTGAAAACATTCCAGGTAATATTTTGTAGCTGTTATTTTTCTCCTGATAATGCATTTGACAAAATGCATTAAGCTTGTGTAGAGTTAATAAATTATTAATGTAAACACTTATTCATCATTAAATTGACCAAATTTAACAGTAAATGTATTTATAATGTTACTAAAGGTTTGTTTATAATAAATTCTGTTCTTTGAACTTTCTATTCATCAAATTCTGTAATAATGTATCATTATTTCCAGAAAAATATTAAGCCTCAAGTGTTTTAACATTGATAGTAATAATAATAATAATAAGAAATGTTTGAGCACCAAATCAGCATATTAAAATTCTGAACGATCATGTGACAGGCTGGAGTAAAATTTTAATAATATTTCACAATATTACTTTTTTTTTTTTCTGTGTTTTTGATCAAATAAATTTAGCCTTTGTGCAAAAATCTCACCGGCCTCAAACTTTTGAGTAATAGTGTATGCAGTAATTTTAACAAATTGCTAGATAACTTTTGTAATCAGATTTTCACACAGTTAGGAGGGAAACAGGATATTCAAGTATGATTAATCTGATAAAATCCTTTGAACCATTAAAAAAAAACACTTGTCTCCCATTTTCTGTTACTTGAATTTACATTTTTTATTTGAGGATTTGCCATGTTACTGCTGTGCATAAAATCTCTCTTCACGGAACGATCTGCTTCCTTTTTTTCCGTACAAACAGGATATTAAAGGTGAGCTCAGATTCCACTTCTAAAAATAGTTTATAGTTGTCTGTACTATTTTTAGGTACACTGCAATACTTGCCTCAGGTATGTTTACTCTCTGACATCATCACCCAAAAGGACATTCCAGGTCCTAGGCTGGATCACGTTACTCATTAGACGGCATACTTTAGTATGCATGATGTGGAATGCCCTGAGTTTAACTAATAGCATAATGTAATGGTCTTTAATTAACCCAAGGATTAATGAGCAACTTTTTCAAAAACTCCCAAACTTGAACTTTTGTCCAAACAGCTTTTGGTAAAAATAAACAAGGAATATCCAGAGAAATGAAACTTGAATATGGGACTACCGGAGGGCCAGCTGGTCAGGCGATATGACCGCCAAGGTCTGCTCACTACATTTAATGGGCTGGAAGTCGGTGAGGAACTGTATTTAGCAGTCTGATTTAGCACAGCTAAAGCCATGAATATCCAGATAAAATGAACATCCAAATCCATGAATATCCACAAAAATGAACATCCACTTGAGATTATTGGAGAGCCAGCAATAACCAAGAATATTAAGGCATTATTTTGAAATATTATTAACAGTTCTCAATACTTGTTTGGACTGAAGCACAGGGGAAATCTAGGGCTCTTCTTAGGGAAACAAACATTAACAAAGATTATAAACTAGATACCCAGTTGCCGGAAAACCACAGTTTACTTTGTCTGTCGAACAGGAATTGTGTGGGAAACATTAGGTAGTTTCTCCATTTCATTCATATCACCTGTGTGTTCTGGTGTGGTGTTTGAATGGTAGCCAACTGATTCAATGTTATTATTTAATTGCTGAACATGTGACTTGAGAGCACTAGATTTCTTGGCGCAAATGAAGTGGGCTAAAGACAACAATGATTGTAATTTAGTAATTCAGCGTAAAGATAATACATTTTATTTGAACAACAGCTGACTGAATCAGGTTTTCAAGTTTATGCAAGATCTGCTTTGTCGGAAAGTCATGCATCATTTTGGGTAAAAAGGCTTGCTTAAGACAGGCCTCAGAAGTGATAAAATACAAATAAAGAGACATTTGACACTACTTATGAGAAGTTTGTTGGCAGCTCTAGCTTCCTGATGAACAGTTGGATGACTTCCAAAGTCAGTGAAGAGGATATAGTCTGCTGCCTCCATATAAAATTACTTTGATTCACTACAGTTTACAGTCATTTCACAAGAAATAATTCCATTTTGAAATTTTTTTTTTTTTTTAATCTCTATAGCAACTCCTTCCTGTGAACACTTAAATATTGTAAAATCACTAACGCATGGCCTCTATTGTTAACATTACTTAATATTGTTACCTAATGGTGATTTGATAATGTCAGTTGGCATGCATATTTTTTGGGGTTTTCTATTGTTTTTCAGGAAATGAACAGGTATATTCTTGTTTAAGGAAGACTTCTGTTGAGTCTAGATGAAATGACAACAAATCTATGCTGACTTTACCATGTCAATGACAGCTTCTTTGACCGAGAATGTGGAAATTCTACCTGCTAATTGTAAACATTTCGCTTTCATTAAGAGAACTGCAAATGTTAAAACTCTTTAAAAAGGAAATAGGTCATTGAGATGTTTGTCACGTTAAAGAAAGTCACGCTATAGATACATTTTTTTTTTTTTTCTAAATTCCCTTTGTTTTTCTTTTCAGAGGGCCAATGGAGCCACCACCTAAGAAGGAGATGGTCTCGTTGCCCAAGAGGCCAGATGAATGGAAAGACCCCTGGCGCAGGTCTAAATCCCCTCGGAGAAGACCTGGTCTCATGGGCTCCCCTCCACGTGGCCGTAGACAACACAGGCCCTCCGGATCTTCAGTTTCCCTTTCCAATTCGTCTAGGTAAGATACCTGCCATGGAACTATTAAGACATTGGTGTCATTTGATAATGGAAACTTTGCCTGCTTTTTTGCAAGTTAAAGGGATAGTTCATGAAAAACCCTCAATGTCATTCCAAACCCGTTTGACTTTGTTTCGTTAAACAAAGAATTAGAATTAA
Source organism: Sinocyclocheilus grahami (assembly GCF_001515645.1). Classification (NCBI taxonomy): domain Eukaryota; kingdom Metazoa; phylum Chordata; class Actinopteri; order Cypriniformes; family Cyprinidae; genus Sinocyclocheilus; species Sinocyclocheilus grahami. The sequence goes on from NW_015506547.1 coordinate 11,614, forward strand.
AAATTAGAAACTTGGAATTCTATTCTTTAAAAAAAAAACTAACACTAGCTTCTCTAAGTTTTTGTATTCTGCCTATTTGTTTTCTTTTTATTTATTTATACAATTAACAAAAGCAAAAAAGGCCTCTAACACTAGCTTGCGCTATTCTTTTTCTATTCTATCTGTTTTCTTTTTATTTATCATATAATAAAAAAAAAAACCTTGCAATGTGTACTGCGTTAAGCTAACTGATACTTGTTATAGCACTTGCATATCATTGCTCTTTTGTTGATTTTGATTGCTTCCATTAGCTGCGTTTCCCTCCACCTATTTTTATGCGCATTTTGGAATATCGCATTAAAAAAAAACGCTGGATGGAAATGCCGAGATGCGCATAAATTCTAAAAATGCGCATAAACTACGATGAAAACACATTTACCGAATAAATTCCTCCATGCGCATCGAAAAGGTCATGTGACTTTGCGCTATGAGACGGGATAACTTGACTAGCAGCGGACCGATCTCGTTCACAGCATCTATATGTTGTTATGGTCATTCTGAAATGCCTGAGCAAAGTCTGTCGTTAAAGTATTTCTGTATAATTGTCTTACACGACTGCGTTCCCAAACAGCAGCATCCACCTCCGAATGCAATGACAGCATTTATTGTAGGGATGCACGATATATCGGCCACCATATCGGTATCGGCCGATTTTGATTGCTTCCATTAGCTGCGTTTCCCTCCACCTATTTTTATGCGCATTTTGGAATATCGCATTAAAAAAAAACGCTGGATGGAAATGCCGAGATGCGCATAAATTCTAAAAATGCGCATAAACTACGATGAAAACACATTTACCGAATAAATTCCTCCATGCGCATCGAAAAGGTCATGTGACTTTGCGCTATGAGACGGGATAACTTGACTAGCAGCGGACCGATCTCGTTCACAGCATCTATATGTTGTTATGGTCATTCTGAAATGCCTGAGCAAAGTCTGTCGTTAAAGTATTTCTGTATAATTGTCTTACACGACTGCGTTCCCAAACAGCAGCATCCACCTCCGAATGCAATGACAGCATTTATTGTAGGGATGCACGATATATCGGCCACCATATCGGTATCGGCCCATATCGGCTCATTTTTTCTGTTATCGGTATCGGCCTGATAAGAAAATTTGGCCGATATCTTAAAGCCGATAAATAATGCATTATTTCCTTCAGAGACACTTCAGATGCGCGCTGTTCGTTATGTCTGTTCGCTCTGAGGTGCAAGTAATTTGTCATTATATGAAAATTATTATATTCAGTGGCTTCTCCTATATTCTTAGTGATATTTAGTGCCACCATTTACCAGGAAGTGATTTTGTTCTCTTTGACTCGTTGGATGGAAACTGCATTATTCGCATATGTTTTATGCGATATTCCAGTTGCGCACAAGTTTAATTCGAATCGTTGGATGGAAACATAGCTATTGTTCTCATTTGTAAGTCGCTTTGGATAAAAATTAGCGTCTGCTAAATGACTAAATGTAAATGAATAAACAATATTTTGAGAAAAGTCTCTTTCATTGAGGTCCAATGTTGTTTTGGACCCCATTGACTTTCATTATATGCATGGACAAAATCAGTTGAAACATTTTTGCGTTCCAGAAGAATAAAAAGCCTGAAGAAATACAGGTTTGGAACGACAGGAGGATAAGTAAATAAATGAATTAAAATTTTTGGGTGAACTATTCCTTTAAGCTAAGCAGTGATGCTTTATTTTTTTACATTTCTCCAATTTTCCAGGTCTTCATCCCGATCATCATCGTTTACGGGTTCTGGCTCTTCCCATTCCCGATCTCGTTCTTCTTCAATGAGTTCCTACTCAAGTCACTCCTCTCAGCACAGCTCTTTCAGCGGAAGCCGCTCTAGGCAAGTTATCAAAGTTCGCGACAATATCTTGATTTGCCATACTAATTTGCTGTAATGACTTCCAGAACATTCAGTATACCGCATTTATAATTCACTGGCTTTTACTGTGACTGTTTGCTGTTACTACTAACTTTACTTTCCATTGTCTAGATCGCAATCCTTCTCTTCCTCGCCCTCTCTGACCCCCTCAGCACAAAGAAACACTAATAAGAACAAAGCTGAGCAGCCTCCTGGTGCATTGAAAGGGTAAATACTCGCACTCATGCTCTCAAAACACATTTGGTTTATACACTACTGTAAGTTTGGGGTCAGTAAGGTGTTTTTTTTTTTTTAAAGAACTGATTACTTTTATTCAGAAAGCAAGCATTAAAGGGTTAGTTCACCCAAAAATTTTAATTAGCCTGTGTTTTACTCACCCTCAAAGCATCCTAGGTGTATGTGACTTTCTTCTTTCAGATGAATCCAATTGGAGTTATATTAAAAATTATCCTGGCCCCTCCAAGCCTTTCAATGGGGATAAGCGGGTGTTGGTTGTGAACAGTTCAGAAGACGTGAAATAAAGTGCACACATCCGTAATAAAAAGTCTCTCACACGGCTCCGGGGGGGTGAATAAAGCCCTCCTGTGGCGAATCCATGCATTTTTGTAAGCTAAAAATACTTCAAACGTAATAAACACTTTTTTTCTCACTTCCGCTGACTGGCATACACAGAAGCCAGATGATAAAGTCTGTTTTATGTTACAGAAGAACTTTCTATTCCTCAAAGAATCATGTTTCACTAAGATTTTTTTTTTTTGGGGGGGCGCAAATCAACATATTAGAATGATTTATGAAGGGTCATGTGACTGCTATCACAAGAATGAATGACATAATAACATATATAAACATAGAAAGACTTATTTAAAATTTTACTAATATTTTACAATATTACTGTTTTCACTGTATTTTTGATCAAATAAATGCAAACTTGGTGAGCATCAGAGGGCCTGTTTACACCTGGTCACTTGATGTGTTTTTAGTGATCAGATATCTATCTGATTTGTTAAAATGGTTCCATTTACACTTGGCCACATAAATGTTTGTGTGTCTCTGCAAAACGGATTGAAATCCGATCTTCAATTCCTGCACTATATGCAAATTTAACAGTTCACGTCAACGAAAGCTACATATATGCACTGCATTTTATTCATCATGAGCTAATTTCAAGATCCAAGACCGACCACAATAGGAGAGAGCATGGCATTAGCATTCGTAAGATAATTTAATCTCACTACTTTTAATGAAGGATGATTTTGTGTGTAGCGTCTGCAACTTCCTTTGTTTCATTTGTGGCAGTTTGTGTGTCGGATTGCTGAAGAGATTCTCAGCTGCTCATCTGCAGCGATGCGTGTACAGTAGCATTATCGCTGTCATATCTGACTATAGCATGTCATATAGCCTATAACGCTCTCACACGTTTATTATTTTAACATTTTGGGAAAAGTAAAATTTGCGTATGTGGTTTCAACAACCAGGTGCATTTATGCTTGTGCAGTTTCATCTGGAATGCGTCCCAGACCACCTCCTGAAGTGGTTTGAGCGATCGTATTTCGTATTTAAATACGAAAGCATTTCGTAGGGCATTTACGCAAGGTCTTTTCACAATCAGGTAGCTATCTGATCAGAGAAAATGCATGAAGTGACCAGGTGGTAAAATAGCCCAGAGACTTCTTACAAAAACATTCAAAAATCTTACCAACCCCAAACTTTTGAATGGCAGTATGCTAGTCTATATCAGCACAAGTTTTAGTGTTTTGCCTATTTCTAGCTATAGTTGGTACTGCTTTTCTCATTTACTCACTGCATGCACGTGCAAATGCATATTTTCATTCAGCCACCCATTGAAGCCTGGTGCACTGCCCCCTCCTCGCAGGGAGAAAGGACCCCCCAAAATGATACCCAGCCCCTCGTTGCCTGAACAGCCAGGGAAACCACCCAAGCCAATCACAGAGACGGGTAAGCCCCCCAACCCCCGTCCAGCTGGACAACTTCCTGGACCCAGAGAGCCGAGAGAACCACCCAACATGAGAGAAGGACGCAAGAAAGAACGTCAACAGAATAACCCACCTCGCAGGTACAGCACACGTTGCGTCTTCATTCTGCCACTGACGCACACTATCGCTTTTTGTTTGGTTGTTTCACGGTCATTTACATGGATCATTCACCCAAAAATGAAAATTTTTATTTACTCATGTCCTTGGAAACTTTTTCACTTTTATTTATTTTGTAAAATACAAAGGGATTTTCCCCTCATCCACATGAGGTGATGATGGCTAGGATTGTCAAGTTCCAAAATAACAAACAGCAAAATAGTGTAGTAATAGTGGTCTTTTCAACCAGGAGAGTTTGATGCCTGTTTGAAAATGGTTATATTTGCAATCCTGTTTCTGCTAGTGGCAAGTGGTGAATAATGACTTAAAGGGATAGTTCACCCAAAAATGAAAATGTGATGTTTATCTGCTTACCCCCAGGGCATCCAAGATGTAGGTGACTTTGTTTCTTCAGTAGAACACATGATTATTTTTAAGTCCAACCGTTGCAGTCTTATAATGAATGGCAATGGTAACAAAATCTATGAGAGTAAAAAAAACATGCACAGACAAATCCAAATTAAACCGTGCGTCTCGTGATGACACATTGATGTCCTAAGACACAAAACGATCGGTTTGTCCAACCGTTGCAGTCTTATAATGAATGGCAATGGTAACAAAATCTATGAGAGTAAAAAAAACATGCACAGACAAATCCAAATTAAACCGTGCGTCTCGTGATGACACATTGATGTCCTAAGACACAAAACGATCGGTTTGTGCGAGAAATCGAACAGTATATAATTTTTTACTTCTAATACACCACTATGTCCAACTTCCTTGAGCGCGTGCAGGTGTCCGGTGCGTGAGGTGTGTACGTGCTCTGACGTAGTTTACGCAAGCTCCGGAAGTGATCTCTCGCGCGTATACATCACTCATTGTTTACACAGTGCACAGTCATTGTAGGTACGACGGCTAATCAAAATGGTACTTACTTGCGCTTATCTGGATTGTTCAAACTGACTTAAAACTAAAAGATTACGTTCTCTCGCGTGAACTCATTCGGGAGTGGTGATTTTCCACGTATTCCCAACTTCTGAGCCTGCCCGCCTGTAGTTATGGTTGATTGCTCTTCGGCTGGATATCAGCGCACCCTTTAACGTAAACTACGCCAGAGCGCGTACACCCCTCACGCACCGGATGCCTGCGCGCGCCCAAGGACAGTTGGACATAGTGGTGTATTACAGGTAAAAAATGATATAAATACTGTTCGGTTTCTCGCACAAACCGATCGTTTCGTGTCTTAGGACATCAATGTGTCATCACGAGCCACAGGGTTTAATTTGGATTTGTCTGTGCATGTTTTTTTTTACTCTCATAGATTTTGTTTCCATTGCCATGCATTATAAGACTGATAGACTGCAACGGTTGGACTTAAAAACATCATATGTGTTCTACTGAAGAAACAAAGTCACCTACATCTTGGATGCCCTGGGGGTAAGCAGATAAACATCACATTTTAATTTTTTTGATGAACTATCCCTTAAAAATGTTCTCCATTTCCTTGAATTCAGTCTGTTTGTCACACAAAGCTTGAAATATAGAGCATGAATCTATACTTTTTCTGTTTTTAATTCATGTTTTAAATAATATTTATTTTATTATTACTTTCATTTTGGAGCTTGGCGTCAGAGCCTATTTGGTTTTTTTATTTATTGATTTAATCACTTTGTTTTCCTTGGTATAAATTGTCGAAGGGATTTGGAATGACATGAGGGTTAGTAGTAAATAGCAGAATTTTTTAAGGATTAAGGATTGGATCACCATAAGAGCTGGAGATTTTGTTTGTGGCTTGATAGTGTGCTTGTGTTTTTGTTTTGTTTTTTTGTGGTTGTATTTTTGACATTTGTGTTTTGAGTCTATTTGCATATGAACCATTACCCAATGACCAGTGTTCTGTGTTTGTGAGAGTGACTGTCTAGAAAGCCGCTTTTCAGCACAGAGAAGCAGCATGTGACAATCTTCTGTCATCTGTAGCAGTGAGAGTGAAGTTTCACTGTGGATGTGGAATACCCTGCGTGGGTGTTCAGGAAAATCTCCTGTCCCGCTTGTTCTAATGCTTCAGAACAAAGAAGCTTTTGTGGACTTGTCATAACTGTCATTATGTCATTGGCATTTGGCCAGATGTTGTTGGCATTTAGGAGCACATCTGATACAGACAAACCTTTAATATTTCATATTAATATCAGTAAGTAAATTTATTTTTTTTTTGTTATTATTTTTTTAAGGCAGTGTGGCTGGTGCTTGCCCATGCAAAACTTGTAGGTTCTTGCCCTGCGGTTGAGTATTGTGGGTGGCTGTTAGGCAGTTGTTAACCAGCCATGTCTACAAGATTTCTTTCGCTTTTTCTCCACCACGCTAAAATGTTGAAAATAGGAAGAAAATCACCATTATGAAGCATCATTCATGTCTGTTACGGACATGCTACACTGAGAAGTCACTGAAATATTCTGCAGCCCCTTTGTTTGGATTTATATTTTTGTGCACGCTGTCATTTTGAAATGCCAGGATCATGTAGAAACTAGTTCTGTAATGTTGTATTAGCGCTATAAGACAATAGGGCAAAGGATAAACCCTTCAACAATTTAAAAAAAAAATCAATTGAAAAGAGAATACTATATGATCATTTCAGTTGGCAAGAATTTGGGTGTGTGCTTTGCCTGTAAGGTGTTTAGATTTTCTCTGATTGAATGCCAGCTGTCTGTACTTTCACTTCACTCAGCTGTCAAGGCATGTGATGTTTATTTGTCACTTTTTTTTTTTTTGGTTTGGAAAGTCTCATATTCACTAAGGCTGCATTTATTTGATCAAATGTAGAATACCAATATTTTTTTTTATAAAAAGTGTGTAATATTACAGTTTAAAAACTTTTTTCTTTTCTTTTTTTTAAATGTGATTTATTCCTGTGGTAGCAAATCTGAAAATCAGCAGCCATTACTCCAGTCTTTAGTGTCCTCAGAAATCATTCTAATATGCTGATTTGGTGCTCAATAAATATTTCTTATCAATGTTGAAAACATTGTTTTCCGGAAACAGTGATAATTTTTATCAAGATCTTTGATGAATAGAATGTTTTAAAGAACAGCATTTATTTGAACCAGAAGTCTTTTGGAAGTTTGTAGTGACGTACTGTAGTGATTACTCTCTGTAGATACATTTACATTACGAGAACTGGTTTCTGTTAAACATTTATATTGTAGTGTCCACAGTTATTGTCAAAGAGGAACATCGTGCTATTACACAGAAGAACATCAAGTGTGACATGGATGCTTTGTGTGTTCTTCCCTTTGCTTTGGATTAATCACTTGCAGATTTGTAATGACTACAGAAATACTTTGTGGTCTGAATGAACCTTTGAAGCGTCATTATCAGATTCATTGATTCATTAATTGTTCAGTTGATTCAATGAAGGATTCATTAGACTGAACCTAACCTATAATTCCTCATTGATCCATTAAAAGAATTAGTGACACTGGTTTCATCTACAGTGTTTAAACCAACATTTTATTACGTTTCTGTGTCTCTCTTCCTGTTTGATTCTCCGGCAGGCAAACGGAGAGTGGCAGTGTAAGTGGCAGCAGTTATTCTGGCTCCAGCTCACGCTCACGATCCCGTTCCTCCTCCGCCTCACTCTCCCGGTCTCGTTCCGGCTCCCACAAATCTAGGTATGCAATGCAAAGAGACAGTCGAAAAAACAAATCTATCTTTACCTGTTATCGTAATTAAAAGATCAAATGCAAATGTCATGGTATCACAGATTGTCTGTGTGGTTTCACAGGTCTCTGTCGGTCAGTAGCGTGTCGTCTGTCTCATCCGCCTCCTCCAGCAGTAGCTCAGTCAGGAGCGCCGACTCTGATGACATGTACGCTGACCTGGCCAGCCCTGTGTCCTCCGCCAGCTCCCGATCAGCCACTCCAGGCCTTGCCCGTAAGGAAAGGGGCCCTCCACGGGACAGGGGCCCCAACAAAGACAGAGGTACTGTCGCATAAGACTCCAACAGGCCGTTGATAGAATTTTAACATTACTCTTTTGAAGTGGTGTTATTGTGAACTAAAAATCATGAACCGAAATGAAGCCTCTGTGAAATAAAATATAAATATTACATGAAAAACTTAAATGTACAAAATATAGAAATGTTGCCTTTTCTACAACTGAAATAAAAAATAAACCTAAACGGAAATATATAACTTATTGAGAAGCACATAAACTGAAATAAAAGGAGAACTGAAAATTTAAAATAACAGTAAGTCAAAATATTATTAAATACTTGAATAGTATATAAATATTACTAAAATAACTGTGCTGTTTTGTTTGGTGTGCCTTAAAGGAAAACCGCCAAAGAAAGATGAGCCTTTCAAAGATGAGCGAAAACGAGTGGACCCCTCCGGTCTCCCTCCCAAAACCAGCTCGGGCATGCCTAGATCTGGAAACAGAGGTCACCCCATGCACCCGCCTCCTATGGGTCCTCCAGGAGGATTCGGCTCTCACAAGGACATCAAACTCACCCTGCTCAACAAGGTAAATAGGGAAGGTGTCGTTACGGTCATGTAGCTGCGCAGAAGTGTACGATGGTTGAGTGACTTCTTTATTCCTCTTTGGCCAGCAGCAAACCGACAGGGGCAATAGGAAAAGGTACTTTCCTGCCAATAAAGAGCGACCCCCTTCACCTCTCAGCAAGAGGATAGCGCTTTCGCCTGACAGAGGTAAACAACACGACATGGCACATTAACTGTCCATTAGAAAACCCCTCCAGAAAAACGGTTGTGGTTAAGCTTTCCTCAAAGGATGTCCGGAAGTTCAGTCAGATGTGCCCCTCGCAGCGATCTCCTCAAGCTTTACTCTGATATCTCCGTAGGTCGAGACAGGAGGATGCCCAGCCGACCCTTGCTCTCCCCCAGAATGGATCGGCCCAAAGGACAGGGTCCTCGGCCCATGCCACCACAAGGAGAAAGGTACCCATTGCCACTTTCTTTTTAGTCACACTTTCTGAATATCCCTTCAAATATGTGGTGATTTCCAGTAGTCAATTGATAAGTTCATGTAGGGAAAAATATGTAAATTAATTTACATTTGTTGATTAGTTTTGAATGCCTGAGAACTATTAACTGCCCTTTAATATGGGTCTGTTTGTATAAATAAGAGTTCTCATATTCTGTATGTTGAGAGTAGTGATTGTGAGTATTAATCTAGCTTTTATAAAAAAATAAAATAAAAGTAAATATAAATTCCCATGTTTGTTCAGCATTAGTTCCCTTTTTATGTGCATGGTGGATCAAGGTGTTTTATAACAAAAGCTTTATCTTTGTGTGACTAAGACTAGAGATTTAAAAATATCCCAGGTTTGTAATTCACTCGATTCCTTATATTTTCTCTCTCCAGGAAGCGTCCTTTATCTCCACCAACTAAGTCTTCTGGGAAAGGTCCTGCTGCTGTGTCTGCAGGTAAACCACCTGCTCCCGGAGCTGGATCCGGCTCTGGCTCCGCTTCTAGTTCCGGATCGGGCAAGCCGAGCAGCACCCTTTCTCGTCGTGAGGAGCTGCTGAAACAGTTAAAGGCTGTCGAGGATGCCATAGCCCGCAAAAGGGCCAAAATCCCTGGGAAATGATTAACTTCTGGGACATCTGTTTTCTCGACGCCCAGTGTTTGCCAGAAATGGGAAATGGTCGCTGTTCTGAACTCTAAGGGCGTAAATGTCCTAGGGAAAGGAGACTGCCGTTACATTTCTGCTTGTTTTGCCCTCAGAGAGAGGTTGTCTAGATTTTATATTGATGTGATAAAGTTGAGAAGTGGCCCTGTTCACTTGTTTGTTTTCGCAGGAAGATGGAATCTTTGCTGTAGTGTGTCTCAAAGATAAAAAAAAACTGTACATTCAGCGCACATTTTTGCTCTTCATCCTGCCACACTTCTCATCACTTCTCTCTCATATTCTAGTTGCTTTATCCCCCACTCCTGTTACTTTAGACGTATGCTTAATCTGATTGGACCATCCTGGACGCATCTGCGCATTTGACGTTGATCCTACTCAAAGAATCTGGAACTGCCTTTTCATAACTTTACAGTTAGGAAAGTCCACCTTGAGCAATGTATTTGTCTATCCACCATCACGTGTTTAGCTGTTTTTCACATTGTACAACTACAAAGTCAGGTGACAGAATACCTGTTACTTAAAGTGTATGATTCTAGAGAACCAATGACAGTGATGTGAAGTATTGCTTTTTTAAGATTCTACATTGTTTCTCCTAGCTTTTCAAGTGAAAACCTGCATTTTATTTGTCCCTCATTTTTAGTTGAAAGTGTGAGAAGCTGCAATGGGGACACCCGGAGATAAAGAATAATTCCGTCTTGCTTTGTGTGACAGAAAAAAGGCTTCTAAATAAACTATTTTGATAAAGATAAATCTGTTGAAATGATTCCTCTTTAATGGAAAGATTGCATCTAATGGAAGACTTTTCCATCTGTGCATATATGACGGTCTGATGCTCTACTTTGTTTCTCCAGAACATGTGCACTGGTTTGTGTGGGTTTATTTTATTGCTTAACCCTGTTTGTTGATCCATTATCCTGCTTAGAATCAATACCTACAGCAAATTAGTGAGATCATTTATTGACAGGGTTGGAACATTATTCCTCTTCCGTTGGTTGTGCTTTTAAATGTCATAAGTTGTAGGAGTTAAATCATCTTTAATGCTCTTCTATGATGCACCCACATTCTTTCATAAGTCATTTTAAATGATTAAGCTGTCATGATTTGTACAATAATTAGTGTAGTGTAGTGTTGCACTTCTGATTTTGTGTCAGTGTAGCTGAATAGAATACACAACTTCAAACTATTGGGTCATTGTATAAAAAATAAGTTTAGTATAAAAAAAATTTTAATGGTTCATTAATAAATATTAGAATGTTAAATAAATATTAGAATGTAAATGTGCAGTCTATGAATAATACTAAAAAATATTTTAAAAATGTATATGCTGATTATTACCATTTCTGTCAGAATGGGAGTGAAATTAATCGTCACCATGTGTGATTGATAGTTAAAATCATCAGTTTCACATTCTCTGTAGAATGCATAGAATTTATGCATGATGCTTGGGGGACTCCTGGGGAGATGTTTTTCAGATTGACTGATCTGATGATGCTGGGAAATTCACTTGGTCTTGTCCCGTGATGGTAACCCCACAGGCAGCCAAATCTGCTATCAACTGCTCATTTTAGTCAATGAATGACCTGTTCTTGAGGGTTCTTTTGTCATGTCTAAAACATCCAGGGGGGCTCCCATAATTTATCTCCACAGGTTATCCCTGGTTACTCTTCCAGGGATTTGAAAAGGTCACAAGATGCTCAAAAAAGGGGGAATTTTCTCCATCTGAAGCAGAATATTGGTGATACCTCTTCATGTTAAATAATGTTGTTAGTTTTGGGCTTAGTGAAATGCAAGGTAAGTTTGGTAAATGTGTTGTGTGTGTAACAGATCTAGGGGTTGTCTTGCAACACTTCTCTGTAATATTAATGGAGCGGTTAACTATGGGGACTTACATCTCTTCTTTCCTATCAAAGAAGACAATGTTGAAGTATTAAGTACTGCGTTTAATGAATGAAATATTTTACTGATCACTTCAGGATCAGGAAAAAAATGGATTACTGGTCATATGAGAGAATAAACGTCCACTTGCCCATTCAGATATCACAGATCTGTGATCTGTTAAAACTGAAAACGTTTTACAGACTGATTAATAATGAAGACTAAAAAAAAGTTAAGTTTTTTCCAGGTAGCATGCGATATAATGCGCTTGTGTATGTAGCGCTTCATTTGAAAGAGGAAGTACGGAAGTAAATATTTATTACTATTTCCTCATAGACTCGGATTTTCCCTGATGATGGATACAACAGGTAGGCCTATATAAATTCGCGTTAGCACTTCAGGAAAAGTATAAGAGTCAGGCCCGACACAACCTGAGCACTAAACTTGAGCATCACTGCGGGGTCAACGGAGTTTTAATAGCCTAATAAATCTTGAACAAATTATGAGGGTAAGTAGAATTTTTTTTTTTGTAGGCTAAGTAGATACATATTTCACAAAGTAATGGACATCTTAATCTATAAAAAAAATGTATAATGTTCTTTATAAAGAAATAGTTTTTTGCTAATTTTATTTATCTGCTTGTTCTTTATCTTGCAGTCTCCGCTGTTTTTTGGAATATTTTTCTTCTTCTTGTCGGAGAGCATCGTGAATGGAAAGAATCTGGGATGTTTCAGTGAATGTGAGCATGGGTTCAGCAAGATTAACAACAAGCTACTTCAGTCTTTGCCCGTACACAGACACCAGCGTCTCCGGCCCGTCCATCATCAGGCGAACTCCTGTGAAGATTTCGCTCGGGCTTCATCAGCAGCGCTCAATGATCGCTCGCTGTCCCCCTGGCGGATAAGGTAGATATAGCTCTCTAAATTATGGTATGATTTTAACAAAACCATCAAAAATCAGAACCCTGCAAAAAGGTGCTGATGACGTAATCGAACCGTACTTCCTATCATTTTAAGCATTTGATTTAAACGTTTGAATATTTTGGGGTAAAATATATTTTTGATACATAGCCTACTTTTATATGTACGTTCAGAAATAGTTTAATATTTTAGCTATCGTTTTTATTCGATTAGCCTACGTCATTTTCAGTGCATCATGCGCTGCGTAGTTTCCTCATAAGAGTTCGTCTTGTACTTTAGTTTTTTTCTCTAATTTTCAAAACCTTTTATAATTATTATTTTTTATTTTTTATTTTTTTGCTTCAAAAGAAAGTTTGTAATGTTGCAATTAACCCAGAAGCTGGCTATGTGAATGAATAGGCCTATTTATTTGTATGCCATATTTATTTTGGGGGGGGGGGTTAATAAAAAGCCTTCAGATCAAAGCTGTTGAAAGCATTATGAGGCATGTTTAGTAGCCTAGTGTTTAAATAATAATACAAAATCATCAAATAAAACAAGTGTGTAAATGTGATATCTATTTAACCAATTTCAGTGACTTGCTACATGAATAATGTATCTTTATCCCTTGTATTTTCAGAACAGTGGAAAATACAGAGATGTACCCCTCAAAATACGAGGAGGCAGAGTGTCTGTGTGATGGATGCATCATTAACGGGGTTGAAAATAGGACCTACAACTCAGTGCCTGTGAAGCAGGCTCGCTTATTCCTGAAGAAGGTCCCTTGCCCGTCTGACCCGAAAAAATACTCCTTAGAGTATAAACTTGTGTCAGTGACTGTAGCCTGTACCTGTGCGGTTCCTCAGCAGTAAGAGAGGATAGGCTACTATATAGACCAAGATTGTAGAGACGTGTCTCATGTACCATGTCGTGTTTGTTTTAAAATGCAATTTTTGATAAGGTACTTACATTGTTTGATATGCTTATATTTATAAGCTGAAAAGTTGCATGTGTCACATGGTTTATTTTTTAAGCTTACAAACCAACATAATCTTTCTTGAAAGGAAGATGTATTTGTATTACTGTAAAAACACTACTTTATTTAGACTTTATTTATTTATATAATAATAACTTATTTACTATTTATTTAACTTATGTAGCCTACATTATGCAAATATGTGAACTTTTGATCTTGCGCCTTCCTGTCCTTGTTTGAATCAGGTGTGAAATTCAGCTCTGTCAGTGACAGGAATGGTTATATTAAGTTTGTTTCAGTGATAACGATAAAATGTATTCGTATGGTTTTTTCCCCTCAACTGTACATTTTGTCCAGATGGTATTATGTTCATGTTGTGTAAAACAAAAATAAAGTCTATGCTGATCTTCACTCATTCATTTGTCCATATCTGTAAATTCCTCTGTGGGTAAATTTCAAACACACCTGAATGATATTTCACCACACAATGAATGAGTAAATAAATAGTAGCATTCTTCTGAATACTGTTTTGCAAAAAAAAAAAAAACTAATATAGCCTATTAGTTAAAATAAAGTGTTTATAAATTATGGTAGCATTTGTTTTAGTGCCTTTATGCAGAAGTATAGGCTATAGTATACTAACTAACCTCCTTTTGAGATTACAGAGATTTCCTGAAAATGTAAAATGTAGATGATAATTGTCATAAAAAGGATTGGCAGTGTAATAGATATATATAGATATATAGATAGATAGATAGAGAGAGCGAGAGAGAGAATGGCTTTTAATTTGTCGGACTTTGTGGGACTTTTATTTTGAAAGGCTTCTACCGTATTCACGTTAAAGCATTGCGACAAAGTAGACAACACATTGCAGTGTGGATGAAGATTACAGAGATTTCCTGAAAATGTAAAATGTAGATGATAATTGTCATAAAAAGGATTGGCAGTGTAATATATATATATATATAGATAGATAGATAGAGAGAGAGAGCGAGAGAGAGAATGGCTTTTAATTTGTCGGACTTTGTGGGACTTTTATTTTGAAAGGCTTCTACCGTATTCACGTTAAAGCATTGCGACAAAGTAGACAACACATTGCAGTGTGGATGAAAATGACCACAGCACTAATAAAGTCTATCAGTATATTAACGAAACCTATTCGAGGTAAGAAAGAATATATTACAATAGTGGTAAAAAGTGTCAAAGCACAATTTTCTGTGTTGTTGGCTAAATTCAGTCAGTCTCGTCTGGCAGAAGCATTACTCGCAGTCGCATGTTAAGAGAAAAAAAAAATTGTTAGCTGATTTCTCATCCTTATGTTTTTCCAAAGGTTTATGACTTTTTTTTTTATGTCAGGAAGATTTTTAGATAGGTTCTGGCAGACTCGGTTCACTGTTAACTTTCAGTGTATATATATTATATATTTTCAATAACTTATCAATTGAATGTTGATTGTCATTCTGCCCAACATCTAATTTTCTGCTTCACAGAAGAAAGAAAGTTTTGCAGGTTTGTGTGATGTTTATGTTTTGCACATTTTTTAAATAGTGATTGCATGCACACTCCTTCTTTTTTAGAGGCTCAGCTGAGCGATGGTCATAGCACACAAACAGCACTTGTGTCGGCTCTCCAGAGGAACCTGTCAGAGCTTCAGGAGCACATGTCTGGGGGTGAAGAGCTGGAGGAAGCCCGACAACTTCTGGAGGAGGTCAAAAGAGAGATCGCATGGGTGTGCAATGATACAGATGACCTAACCTGGAGCTTTGTCCAGGAATGTCTTCTCTTATTGCTCTGCCTGGCACGTCACCTCAACCGCCTCCTGGAAGCCTTTCACCAGAATCCTACTGCACCAAATCCTGCGACCCCTGAAGCAGCTCCACCACTTCCTCCAGATGTTCTCAGTGTGGCCCAGCAAAAGACACTGGGCACTGTGCTGCAGTTTGTGGTCACACTGGGTCTGTGTCCATATTTAGCTCCTGGGGTAGGAGTGGCTCTGGGGCTGCGCTCAGCTTTTGGGGCAGCAGTGGAGGGGGCAGTCCGACACGATGTGGCACCTGAAGGGGAACGGCGTTTACTTATCACCACTAATGTGCTGCTGGAGGTGTCTGCACTCTCATCCCTAGCAACACCTGTGTTTACACGCCATTTGGGGGACATCATGGCAGCTCTGTGTCAGTTAGCATATCGACCCAAGCGCCCTGAAGGAGATGGTACAAACCGCAATAAGGTAAATATACAGAAATATTGAATCCTTTTTGACCACTTTATCCTATAGTCTCACTTTAGGTCCAGGGTTTCTAAAACCATGGAAAATCTGGATTTATCAGGGAAATTGAAAATTGTTCCAAGACCGGAACAGTAATGAAAAATTGTACAAAATAATTGTAATAGTTTTAGTTAACCCTGAATTAGAAATATATATCAATGAACAAAACTTAAAAGAAAGTTAGAAATGTTGACTTAGTTGGCAGATACCTTAAATAAGTTTTTGTTAAAGTACTAAAATAGAAAAATATAAATAGTAAAGCTAAATAGAAATATAAAAATGACAAAAGCACATAACAAACTTAAACTTAATCTAAACCAAAAATAGAATTAAACAAAAACTGTCGCAAATCTTTTTGTTAATTGAAATAAAGATGAAATAATATAAAAATACAAATATTAGATGAAAAACTGAAATGAAAATGAGAAATGTTGTGTTGGCAACTAATTAAATTAAAGAAGTTTAAGTTGAAGTACTAAAATTATCAAAACTAAAACTGAAATAAATATAAATTAAGGCTAAAGAGAAAAAATGCTAATAAAATGAGAAAAGCTCACAAAAATGAATGAAACAAACTAAAATAAAAACTGAAAATATAAAAATGAAAGCTAATTCAAAATATAAATAAATACTATAATAGTATATAAATATTACTAAAATAACTGTTAAGAAAAGTTATATTAAAAAATTATAAAAATATATTTAAAAAAACATCTTATGCAATAAGAATGATAGAAAGACTCACTGGTATGACATCAAAATAAAAAAAGTAGGTTTGTAAGTCCTGTAGGTCACTCTTTCATGTTTCATGTTGGCCAAAGCTAAATGTTTAACCATTTCGGCCTTGCTTATCTACCACAGGGGTTGACGGTAGAGGAGCGCAAGTCCTGCAAAGAAGCACTCCACAATCTCCTTCGTATAGTGTATCAGCCAATTGTCATCAGAGAGCTGCTTGTTCTGCAAGGGGGTCCTAAACAGGTGTGTTTTGCCCACTATCTTTCTGTTTTCTTTTCTAATGGGTTAGTGTTTGTGTGACTTGATGGAGACATGTAATGTGTAATCTGTGATTTGCTTTAGGCATCATCAGGTTCCAGAGGTGGAGGCAAGGCTCTAACCCAAGCTCCCACGTGGCTGAGGCGACTGTGTGGACAGTTGCTGTCTGACCGGTTAATGCAACCACAAGGCGTCCAGGCAGTGGTGAGGGCCATCCTAGAGGGGACCGGAGGTAAGGCTGAATTTAGCAAGAGATCAGATGGCAAATATGTGAATTTGTCATTTCAACATCTGAAAAGGTGTATGAGGGAATGGAATCAAGTTTACAAGACATTTTACAATAAGTCTTTAGTAAAATTCTGGAATTTTTTTATTTGCTTTAGTTGCTGTTATTAATTTAAATTATTAATAAGAGCATTATACCAGCCATTTATTTTGTTACTGACCTCAAAACTTGTTTCAACGCTCGTTCAGTGATGCAACCCAAATAT
Organism: Sinocyclocheilus grahami; assembly: GCF_001515645.1. NCBI lineage: Eukaryota > Metazoa > Chordata > Actinopteri > Cypriniformes > Cyprinidae > Sinocyclocheilus > Sinocyclocheilus grahami. The sequence continues at coordinate 28,783 of NW_015506547.1, forward strand.
AGTATAGTTACAAAAAAAAGGGTTAAAAAATAATTATTATTTAAAATGTCTATAAATGCCCTTTTATTTACTTTTTTTAAATCATTTATGACTGTTACATATAATTGGTAACCTATTTGTCCTTTATGCCTTGTGCATGATTATAAATATATTTACAAATACAATGCCACCTGTGTTCCTGCTCTCAGTTTCCTGTCACCTCCAACAATTACCCCCAGGGTAGATGCCTGGGTTAGAATGGATAGAACTAAAAAATAGGACTGATGAACTAAAAATAGGACACATGGCAATGAGTGGGCAATTGTGTTTTGCATATTCTATAAACAGCACAGTGTCAGCAGATTCAGCCAAGTTATGGAATCATAATTTTTTGAATGGTGGTGGAAAACATGTATATTTTCATCCAGTACATAACTAAAAATCCCCAATGTGTTTCCAGTGGATTTATCATGCCATTCAATGTGGCATTCTTTTTTTTTTTGCCTGTGTTTCACATTTCTGACCATCAGGTGGCGACTCTGACTGGAGGAAATGTGATGCTGTGGCCAAGATACTTGCCACCTGTCCTCAGCAGTCTCTCTCTGCTGAGAGTTATTACAGTCAAGTGTGTCCACAGGTAAAGTAGTGCATTATTGCCATAATGTGATTTAGAGTTTTGTTTGGTTTGCAAAACATAGTAATAGTCATATAATAACAAAAGTAACAATGTAATGTTATTAGTTTCCTAAAAATCTATGCAGATTTTCTAAGATTGACTCTAATTATGGGATGTAATGTCACTGGATTTAGGTTCTGGAGCTTCTGCATTTCAAAGACAAGCTGACTGCACAGCAGTTCCAGAGAGTGGCCACCAGGGCAGCACTCATCATGGTCCAAGATCAGCCTGAGTTTGCACGGCGATTCCTGCTCTTTCCTCTTCTCTCCCCCCTTCATCACTCTGCTGAGGGAACTGGTTAGTATGTGTGTTAGGAGACTGGTTGATATAGGTTGTTATGCTCTGACTGAGTGATAAAGCTGCATTAAGTTGCTAATGTTTGTCTCAATACAAAAAACATGTAGTCTTTTGAGCATTATAAAATTAACTGATAAGCTTTTGCAGGAGATGACCTATCCCAGGATGGAGTGCAGGAGTGGGAGCTGACTCGCTGTATTGAGGATGTATATAAAGTAAGCAAATCATTCTGTATTGTTTAAGCACCGTATCATCAATTATATGAAGAAAAAACAATGAAACTGCAATATCATCAGTTACATAAGAGTGGTGTTTCATTCTGGTCAGATTTGTGTGGTGGGTAACAGTCCATCAGCAGTGCTGCTGAAAGCTCTAGCAGATGTCATCTCAACACTGTTCAGTCTCTTTTGCTTCACCAAACAGAATGTCTCTCATTTACGGTCAGCGTGCATTCTCAATTTATGGCTTTAGTATTCATACAACATTATATGTTTGGACTAAAAGTGGTTGTTCCTTATAGCACATCATGTCAGGAGATCCTGATATGGCTCCTGTCTCACTCAGAGCACTCGGTTGCTCTTTCGCAGCTGAAACATCTGTGTGGACTGCTGGGAGAAGTGAGTGGAGTCAGACATGGCTTTCAGTTCTCACCTGGCAGTGAAGGAGGGGCCAGACTTGCAGTCAGAGAGCTTATCAGGTATTATTAACTAAGACTCAACCCAATAATAATTATGTACTGTTTTGTGGAAAATTGTAATATATGAGTCAGGCTATATCGATCAACTAGATGACTCTTTTGTCAACTCCAAAATAAACAGAGAGCATTGAAATGAACAATGCATGTTTTTAAATGCTTAGTGATTAATTTGGATTTCAGTAACTTTGTGTGCATCTCATTTGCTTTCATTAAATTAAGCATGAATTATAGTATATCAGTATAATATCAACCATCAGCTACCCTGAATTACCGTTTACAAAATTTGGGGTTAGCAAGTTATTTTTAAAACTTCTATATTATGCATAATTCTTTCTTGCACCAAATCAGCATATTAGAATGTTTTCTGAAGGAATTTGTGACACTGAAGACTGGAGTAATAGCTGCTGAAAATTCAGCATTACAGTCACAGAAATAAATTATATTTTAAAATATATTAATTAAAATAGAAAACAGTGATTTTAAAATGTAAAAATATTTCACAATATTTTTATTGTATGTTTGATTAAATAAATGCTGCCTTGATGAGCATAAGAAAGCTTTGAATGGTAGTGTATGTAGCAAAGCATATCAAATCATTATCATTACCTGTCTCTCTTTTTGTGTGTTTTGGCAGTGATGAAGATGACGCTCTGTATGAGAAGGTCTCAGGTGAGCAGTGGAGAGTGCAGTGTCTGGTGCAGTTATTGGGAGAGATGAAGGACAGTGACCTGCCTGGAGAGTTTTTTCTACTGCTGCTGCAGGTGCTGACCCCTGCCTGTCTGTTTTAGCTTGATGGTTACCAATGTAGCTCAACATTTGTAACTGCTGCTCTAAACTATTACACACATGATAAATAAAGGGTCTAAAGATGTTTTTATGACTCTAAAGCTAAACTTGAGGCATCAAGAGTTTGGTGGATGCTGTGAAAGTGGTTTGAATTTGAAAGTGGATGCTGAGATCACCAGATTTTTTTTAGCATGCTACACTTTAGGTGGTGAAACCTCTTGCAACATCTGATATGTCTGTTTCGTGCTGTTTCCAGGATTTAACGGCTGTGGCTGCTGAGCAGGAGGAGGTTGAGCAGGAAGTGGACACCTCATCTATGACCCTGCTGGAGTTAGAGCAGCACCTGCTGGGGCGTGTGAGTGGACATGGCCAGAGACTGGCTCTGCTGCAGGTGTTGGCCATCATGTGTGATGGTCTTCCATACACACAGCTGCTCCGCAAGCCCACTCAGGTGTGATATAGAAAAGATCATTCAAACAATGTTATTTAAGCATATGAAATTGTTCCCTCACTTCTCTTCCTTTAAAATCTTTTAAGCTGTTTTATCATTTTGTATTTTCTGCTCTTATTCGACTGAAGTTTTAAATGGGGAAACATGGGCCATCTAAAATTAGAGTACATCATCTCCTGACCAGATCTGTTCCACTTAACTCACAACAATGAATATCTTCTCTCTGAGGGTTATTTAGGACATGAGTATGAGACTTTCCTGGCACAGATGTGCTATTTCATCAGTTGTGCTACTTTATGTAGTGATACTAAGAGAAGGTGTGACATTTATATGCCAGCAATACATTGCTCTTTCTGCATACAGGTGGTTGGGTTTATAGTATCCATGCTGCAGAGGGCATGTGTTAGTCTGGAGCGTGGCACTGACAGCCCAGTGGAGAGTCAGACTCTCCGTATGGGAATGGGGCTTGTGGCCACTCTACTTTCTGGAGCTACTGAGGTAGAGTATTATTATACGTTTTGCTGCTGTACTGCCTTAGACTAACCGAGACTTGTCATATCCCTTACATATTGCTCTTTTGTTGGTTTGGATTGCTTCTATTGTCCTCATTTGTCACTTTGGATAAAAGCATCTGCTAAATGACTAAATGTAAATGATGTTGGAAAAATGTTTGTGGACCTTTAATGTATTATTTATTACCAATTTGTGCCTGTGTATATCTTCTTTCAGCTCACTGCAGATGATTATTCATCAATGGGTGAACTGTTGCCCCACCTTGAGCAGATTTCCCAGCAGCACCCAGAGCCCTTCATCCAGGAGCTGGCGTCTGATCTGAGAGCCACTATTGCCACACATGGGGCTTATCACCCTAAAACTGTCCCCAAAACAGCCATCCAGCACAGTACTGCCCAAAGTCCTGCTCAACCTGCGGGCCACAGTTCAAAAACCCTCCCAGCTTGTACACAGTCATCTAGATTTCCTTCCAGACAACAGGACCACTCAAAACCAATCTCACATCCCAAACATACAACAGACTCTGGTGCAACACCTAAAGTTAATGACATTCAGACAACTGGAGGAACACCCAATTATGGTATTTCTGAACCCTCATCCAGTAAAGCGTTCTCTGAGTGCCTGTTGGAGGCCTGTGACCTGGATGTGCCCACTCGAGCTGTCGCTCTGCGTTCACTGACCCGCTCTGTTAGAGATGGAGACAAAGAGGCATTGCAGAACAAGGACAAACTTCTAACAGTAAGTGAGAAATATATATACTGTATATGTACAGTATATGCATGTGTGTGTGTGTTTGTACTATGGAGAGCCAGTGCATAATAAAACTGGCCTTGTGTGAATAAAAAAAAAAAAAAATGTTTACGATATTTTGTACGATTTGAAAGTTAAGGAGTGGTTGCATTTACCACATTTCTATAAATATATGATATTTATTTATTCCTTCCTGTGTACAATTTCCAGTTCATCTATTACCGTTTATTTTCTTTGCATTTAGGTTATAAAAATATTTCCTCGTCAGTGTTTTTTTTGGGTCATTTTGAGCTGCGCTTTGATGCCAGTGATCATTATAGTATCTGATAAACACTTGTTCTCCCAGTATGCATTATTCTCTCTGATGCTAAAAGCCAGGTGTCACGTACACATCTCTCCTGGCGTATGCGTAGCCTCTTCCCTGGGTGACACTGTTTATATGGGCATAATGGGCCAGTGATGTTCAATGTTCCTCGTTCTCCTGTGTGCTATTTCTGAGGGTGGGTGAGGGTCTAGACCATGTTTTATAAATGAGGTGGGATGTTTGGTGTGTAAAACCTCTTGCTTGAGGGCGCCTGAAAACTCTCATGGGATCTAGTTATGATGAGCGGCTTTCTGCAGTCTCTAATATTCTCTGTAATAAGAGCCTCTTCTGTGTCCATCGCTTCATAAATACAACCAATTCACAGATAAGCATGGACACAAATGTCACAACTGTGACAACGCCCAGTAATTCAGTAATATATGTGTACCTTCGGGAAGTCGATTAAGTTTTTTTTCCTTCCCTTTTGATGCATTCATTAGGTTTTGGATATTTATTTGTATCAGTGTCTGGTTTTGCCTTTTTTGATTGAGTTATTAACACATTTTGGTAATTCTTTAATTCTCTCTCAAGTCATACCACTTCACCTCACGTGAACTTATTTAAATCTCTTAAATCCGCAGGCCACAGACATGTTTTAATTTGCATTACTGTAAACGTGCTGAGAGCTGAGCTAATGGTTTCTTGAAAAACTGTCAGCGATAATTAGATGAAGGAATTAATTAACTCTGCCCTAATTCTTTGCTCAGCTTTCACTGAATTATTTCAATGTGTTGCAGCTCTTTCTGGAAAACCTGGAACATGAAGACTCCTTTGTGTATCTGTCTGCCATTCAAGGTAATTCATTCATTAGTTTCAGAAAGAAATCAACCTGAATTTCTTAGAAATACAACAAAATATGACAATCACATCTTTTTTTTTACATGACTATTGATGGTTTTTAGAAATTAATGTCAAAATTAGATTTATTTGTAGCTGTGATGGTACATAAAAGAACAGCTTGGTTTTGACTGGTTGAATGACTTTGTTGTAAATGGAGGCGTAAAGCATAGACATTACATTGACCTGATTTACTTTGCCAGCAGGATTCACTGTCAGCTTTACCTCGGCACATTCTAATATGTGTTCAGCTCCCACGTTACTCGTTCTTAAAGAATACAGACCTTTAAACCTTTCACTTGTTAAAAGACCAGATTTTTGCTTTGCCATAATAAATAGACAAAGCATCCATTTCCTGAGCTCATCAATGTAGTCATTATGGTAGTTATGTTTTCAGGTGAATCTGAATAGAATTTAATTTATACTAAATTACTAATAATTATTTATTTTTTTGTTTTATATATACTACCATTCAAAAGTTTTGAGGTCAGTAAGAGTTTAGTTATTTATTTATTTTTGTATAGACATTAAATTGATAAGTTGTTTACAAAACATTCTATTTCAAATAAATATGGTTCTTTTGAAGGTTCTGTTCATTAAAGAATCCTGAACAAATGAATCACAGTTTACACAAATATATTAAGCAGAACACGTTTTTAACATTGATAATAAGTAGAAATATTTCTTGAGGCAAATCAGCATATTAGAATGATTTCTGAAGGATCATGTGACACTGAAGACTGAAGTAATGGCTGCTGAATTTAGCTTTGCCATCACAGGAGTAAATTACATTTTAAAATAGTAGTATACAAAACGGTTATTTTAAATTGTAATAATATTTCATAATATTGCTGTTTTGCTGTATTGTGATCAGATAAATGCAGCCTTGGTGAACATAAGAGACTTCTTTTAAAAATATTTAAAATTCTTCCTCAGACTTTTGAACAATATTGTATATTGATAAGCAGATGTGGAGGATGTTCTTTGTATTTTCTTTGTCTTTCTCAGAAATTACTGGATCAGTCTCAGGTTATTTTAAGAATAGCCTTTGGATTTACAAGAATAATGCTTCTGGGCTAGCAAACAGATTTAGAGTGATCTATTTTGGGTTGATTAGCTAAACCAGCTCTGTTTGCAACCAATATGATCTCACCTCTTGTCCATAAATTGTCATACAGGACCATCTCTACCTTTTTTAGCCCTATTGAGGAGTAGCTAAGGTTTTAATGCTCTTTAATGCATCCAGTCTTAAAAGAGGATCTGTCAGACATTCAGTATTTTTTTCTAAGCTGTTGTTTCTTTTTTCTGTTTCAGGGTTGGCAGTGTTGGTTGACACTTTTCCTGAACAGATTCTGCAGAGACTGCTGGGAGAGTATCAGACCGGGGCGACTGTCAGTTCCCCCGAAAGGGAGCGCGCCCTAGAGAGACGCCTCAAAGTGGGCGAGGTTTTAATGAGAGCCAGCAGGGCCATGGGTGAGCACAGTCACTGTCTGTAGTCTTTCTGTCTTTTTTCTATTTCTTTCTTTCTGTATTTCTTTCAGAAAACTTTCTTTTATTAAACATGCTCCATTTCAGGACCTGTTTGTCAGATCTGGGCAGTGCCGTATCCTCAACACAAGTGTGTGGTTATTCATTGTGTCCCGAGATCATTCAGTCTGGGTCTGAGACATGTCGTCTTGGCCCGGCTCCTTAACGCTAACAGACCGAGCTCTGAAAAAGCCCAACAGCTGCTACAGTCCGCTGAAACCGCACAATGAGTCTCACAGCTCTCTGTCACATTCATAGCACCTTCACACACAGCAGGGGGCATCACACACTTCACCCGCACACTTGAGCTCAATTTACATTTTCAGCCCATGAGTATTATCTAATGGGACACTGATTTCAATCCCAAAATCTTTGTCTTTGTAATAACTAAATATCTAACCACAACATGGTGCTTCAAAATGTACACATCCAGACCGTAATTTAAAAACTCCTTTTCCTGCATAAGTGTACCTCTGGTTTCTAATTAAACCCGTCACCTAATAAGGGGCTTGGACAGATGGCCACAGTTAACAAGAAGCACAGGATCAAAAAAGTGTATGGTACACTTTTTCTTACCGCTTTCTTTTTCCTCCCCTCAGACACACTTTTTTTTTTTCTCGTAGGTCTAGTCCACAATAGCCATTAAAGCTCTTTTGATCTGTTTAGAGGATTGGTCAGCTGAAGAAGTGGACATTCATGTCTGAATAGGTCCTGGCACATGGGTTCTGGAAGGTTTTGTAGAGTTTGAATGATATCTCAAACCAAGCCAGAAAATTCAGCTGTGGGTAGCAAGACCCTCTGGACACCCCTCGCAGCCATTTTAATTGCTTTTGTCTTGTTTTATCCTTATTAATTTCCTATAAAGAATGCTAATTCCTCTTACACTAATACCTATTAGTGTGAGGAGTTTTTTTTATCGGAGTCCTTTTCATACAAGCCAAAAAATCCCAGTTTAGTGACTTTGCTCATGCTGTAGGAACGTGCTTTGGACTTTCTCAGACTTTCACACTGAGATGGAGAGATTGGAAGAGGAGTGGCGTCTTCAGCTTTGTGTTTGTGTGTGTGTTTGATGTGTGTTCAGACTGGAGCTCTCATCCAGTGCACTGTATATGTGGTATTAGAAAGAATTAGTTACATTTTTATTATTTAAATACTGTTTGTCTTTATATATCTGTACAAATAAAAAAAAAAATTCATTAATCTTTTAGGTGATCTTGCTCCACACTATGGCCACCCTCTGATTGGTGTGTTCCTGAGCGGCACACGAGACGAGGACAGTAGTGTGCGTGCCAGCAGCCTCTCTAATTTGGGTGAACTCTGTCAACGTCTCAACTTTTCCCTCGGACCACTGGCGCAAGAGGTAGTACCACTCTAGAATTCAAAACCTAAAATTCAAGACAACCAGTCAAGCTGATGAAAAGCTGATTCTGTGTGTCATTTAGTCTGTAATTAGTTATTTTTAAGCAGACCCCCCAAGGCTGCTTCTAGTCTGATGTCATCGTTCTCTTTACTCTGCACAGCTGTGTGTGTGTGTGTGTGTGTGTGTGTGTGTGTGTGCGTGTACACATGTACATCTCTCTACACAAGATTACCACATCTAATGCTGAGATCAGGATTTCTGGTAGCGCAGCTGGGTGGTAGATGGATGAACCTGAACTGCGTCAATTAACTGATTTGCTCTTTAAAATCAATTTCTTGACTCTAGATCTTAATGTAGCAATCGGTTATGCAATGAAAATGTCCCATTTTTAGAATCTTTACAATTCAAAATGATCACATTTTATTTTTAGAATATTATTTTTAGAATTTGCTATTTTAAACTGAAAGCGATGAAAATATTTGCGTACTGAATTGTTTTTTTTTTCTTTCTTGAATTCATTTGCATTCTAAATTGTGATTCGTTTTTTTTTATAGTGACTTAATTTAAAGCTGCCTGTCAAAGTGGCACAGAATGTGTTGATTATGCATTGTATTGATTCTTACATAGCCAACAGAAAAGGGGAAGAAAAAGAATGCTTTTAAAATTCTGTCATTAATTTATCACCCTCGTGTCATTCTAAACCCATAAGATCTTTGTTCATCTTCGGAACACAAATTAAGATATTTTTAATGAAATCCGAGAGCTTTCTGACCCTGCATAAACATCAACAAACTACCACATTCAAGGCCCAGAAAGATAGTAAGGACATCGTTAAATAGTCCATGTGACATCAGTGGTTCAACCTTAATTTTATAAAGCTACAAGAATATTTTCGTGTGCAGAATGAAACAAAAATAACGACTTTATTAAGAAAGCTCTCGGATTTCATCAAAAAATGTCTTAATTTGTGTTCTGAATATAAACGTAGGTCTTAGGGTTTGGAATGACATGAGGGTGAGTAATTCATGGCAGAATTTTCGTTTTTGGATGAACTATCCCTTTAATATGCCAAGATTGGTCTTTTACTCTTTATTCTTTTCAGTGGCTGATGCAAACATGTTTGTACAGTTCATGATACAAATGACTCTTGTGAGCTGGTTAATTTGTTGATTTTTTTTTCATATGTAAGTGAAATGGACAGTAATAAATGAAATATACCCAAATAGATCAGAATTTAATCAAATCTATTTGAGAACTTGTGAATCAGAATCAAATCAATCCGTATGGATACCCAGCCCTAAAGTACCATGCAACTATTTTTATGCAGTAAATCATAAAAGCTTATCTGAGACTTTAGCATTATACTTTTGCTGCCTTGCAAGCATTGATATTTCCTTTAGGAGATGCAGATCTAGTATTCTGTAAAACTTATGCCAAAATATGAAGTGTGAGACTGCTTTGCACAGTTGGAAAGCAGTTGGTATTTTTTCAGTGCTTGTACATACGGTTGTTGAGAATATCTACTGTAAGCGGCTGAGCTGCAGCAGTGGTCTAGTGATCTTCACGAATAAGCATCTCTGTCAGTGTGACTAACTGGGCTGCTTATTCATGAAAGGGCCCATCTGCAACAGGCTGTTCTCCACCATCTTGACGATTAGCCTTCTGCAAACCCGTGTGCATGTGTTTAGACATCAATCGACTCGCTGCATTGATATTAAGATCAACTAGTGCAGCATTGCAGATCTTTGCGGCCTGTGTTCGTTCTTTGTGTTTGACCTGTTTGTGTGCTGGTTCCTGCAGCTGAGCACGTGTCTCACCGCCCTGATAAAGACGGACAAAGAAGCAGAGGTTCGAAGAGCTGCGGTCCACGTCATTGCTCTTGTTCTTAGGGGCCTTAGTGATAAAACCACTCAGGTGAGTGTATTTGTGATCAGTTAATCATAAAAAAGCAGTTGCTTTTATTAAAGGAATATAAAAGGCTTTTTGTATTCATATATTTTTTAAATAAAATTAATTCGTATTTTTATTTAATCTGAAGAGTAAAATAAACTAAAATGTTATTTTGGTTGAGACTACTATTTGATCATTACATCACGTCTCTTCCTGGTATCTTCGCATGTATCATGATCCTTCAGAAATCATTCTGATATGCTGATTTGATGCTCAAGAAACATTTCATTTTGTTATGAATATTGAAAAAAGTTGGAAGGTAGTGTAACTTTACTCATGCTAATTACACCTCTGTAATTATGTAGTTTTATGGCTAAAATGTGTAACTTTTTTTACATTTATTTGGGTTCTGTATGATTGCTTTATTGATTTTCTTTCTTTTTTACAAATTCTAAGTTAAATTTAAAAAAGAGAGAGATTTTTGTGATATTCAACAACATGCCACAAATACCATTTACAGCCTGTTTTTAACTTGGAATATTCCTTTAAAGGTGTAAAATCACATCTCTGAGTTCAAATTATTAATGTGCAAAGACATCCACTTTTTTTCAGAATAATTCTGAAAACAGAAAGACATTCTCTGAGTTTACAGAATATGTCTTGTTTGTGAGGTTATAGAGTAGGTTGTTAGGTCTCCCGATCTGGTGTAATCAGATCAACACACATGTTTAGTGGGAGGAATTCTTCCAGCATCTGGACTGATGAACAGCAGCTGTAATTATCTACTCTCTTATTCTCTAGACACACCTGCTGTGTCTAATCATCACTATCAGCAGACACCCTCGTTCCCACGGCCCTGATCACTTTCCCAAAGATGCCTTTCATTTTGGATAATAGCTCCTACGGGTCATTTGGTACATGATTAGTAAAATTAATACATCTAAACCATAGGAATTTTTTTTTTCAGAAGAAAAGGTTGTCTTTGGTCATACAAAAATGGTCCCTGCTATGTTAGAGTATTGTTGCAGAGATGTAGTTGAAAAGTATTGATGTCCATAACATGAACTGTTCAGGATGAGGTAATAAAATTTAACTTTTAGGGTTAGAAGTTTGCTTTGAATCCTTTTATAAAGTATTAGGCCTATGTATCACAAGTTTAGAGTTACAGCTGTAACTGTATTAACCAATCAGAGCTGTGTAACAGCTTACTTGGATGCCAGAACATTGAGTCTCTGATCCATTGGACTATTAGCAACCATCTTTAACAGATGTTTAGCCTGTTGTAAGATCATATGAATCACACCACTGACTGATTTAAACATTTTATTAATAAAAATGTTTTTTTTTTTTATGTTGTCAGCAGACTTGGCAGTCAATTGCCATTTCAGACTTTACAGACTACAGTTCTGTTCTCCCATAATGCAGTGTGATAATCATATTTCAGTTAACTTGTTTAAATATATTTTGTGTAATGTAATGGGGAATGAATCGCAAGAATGCCATAGGAGATATGAAAGGGAGATATTTGATCTTTGATACCTCTTATGTTAACCATAATTGTCCTCTAATGGAATGATTTTAAACCTTGATAATGTCTTGGGATTTCATCCTAGTTGTCAGATTTGTCCAGCTTTATTATTGTTAGAGAAAATTAAAATATTGAGAGTGATATTGCGTTTATACAGCAGTTCGACGGAACGTGTGTAATTAAACAAGAAACAACGGAGTGCCTAATAAACCCCTCTTTTGTGCAGAACTACTTCCTTCCGCCACAGATTCAAAGCTTAAGTTGACAGTTTCCAAGCTCACTTTTAGAATTCGTATCAAGGGCATGTGCTGCTTCAGTTAGGTTATTAGTGAGAAATAATGAGGTTATAAGAGAGAAACAATGCGGCAAGACGTGCATCCAAATGAGAGAGAGACCGCGAAGCTAGACGTTTCTTCTTATATTAACTAACGTACTCTACGATTATTAGCTCAGTGAATAATAAGAAAAAAAACATAGACCCGGCTAGAACAAGCGGAGTGATACAAAATTGTGAAAGGGCGTTCCTGTAGCGATACCAGTACAATATCTCACGGTTCTCAACCAATCAGATTTGAGAACCAGAACAAACTGTTGTATAAATTAAAAAAAATGTTGTAATAATAACATTCGTCTAGATAAGTATTTATTGAATTTTGTAGGTAGGTTGACACATAAAATGTGTCAGGCTGCTAAATCTTCATCTACTTTGTCCTTTTACTACTTGACTTTGCAACGCATAGAATTTTTGGAGGTTTGTCCACATAAAACACATCTTAAACTCCCACTATAAACACACATGAATTGATCCCAATGACCTCAGAGCCGACTGAACTGGTCACTGCTGCTGCAAATGTCCTTTTATACTTTTGACCCCCTGATTTACAGCTCCAATGTCCACCGTAGTTAGTACCCTGAGTCTTGAAATATTTGCACATGCACTTCTTAGGACAGATTTTACCAGGTGCTGTCCCTTGCATGCACCTTGGCATTGGCCCGGGTGTAAAGTCATATCTGTCATCACCGTCTGTTGGGTTTCCCAGGATGCAGCTTCACAAAGGTCCTTCTGGTATGAGGAACGGTTGTTACTTGGTACAGCTGTTTCAGTAAGTAATGAGATGGCTCGTCCAGGTAAATCATAAGTCACAACGCCTGGTGTCCTTTTAGTGTGAAGTTAAAACAGCTGACTGCTCACAAAAGCGCTCTCCTGCTGTGAAGGAGAAGGTCAAAGGACATATACTGTACTCATTATTTTCTCTTGCTCGTTTGTTCTTTTTCTCACATTGAGTTGTACAGTAAAACAGTACATCTGCTTACGAAGTGTTTTTCTCTCCCCTTCTGCCTTTTCAGGTTCTTGGGGATGTTTTATTGGAGCTGTATCGGGCTCTGAAGTGGGTGGTGCGGTCGGATCTAGATGAGGTGGCCGTACTCCACGCTCAACTTGCTCTGGAGGAGCTGGATGATGTCATGAGGAGGTTCATCTTCCCTCAGCAGAAACTGGAGAAAAGGATTGTGGTACTTCCTTGAAAGTGCTCCAGGACTTGCATAGCCTTGTTATAGACAGAGGATTTTGTCTTAGATTTCCACCATCCATTAAATTTATACTTGTAGTAATTGAAAGATTTATTAATTTCAGGGTTTTTCTTTCTTATAATCATTTTTCACAGCTATATTTTCATTCTCAAGCCAAAAAAAACTAGGCAGTTATTGATGAATGGAGAAGTTACTCTATATATTAGTGTAAATTATATGACACCAGACTAAATATTATGCTTATATAGCAGCCTTAAAGACATAATAGCAAAAATTAACAGCCTGTTTAATTCTAAGAGTCAAGAGAGAATGGATTTTGTTCAAGTTTTGATAAGTCAACTTTTTTTCTCTTTGGTTGTTTATTGCACTTGCATTTAAAGCCATATTTAGGATGTGTTGGCTAATATAATTGCTGTGTAATGGGCAGCTGCACGGTTGGAGGTCGTAAACTTTGTCTTAGTGTTTCTACAAAGAAACCTCACAGGCTCTTGAGGTGTCTCTTATAATAGCATCTCTGGTTAGGATCCAAAGACGTTTCCACAGTAAGGGGTAAATCAGTGACGCCACTGCGCAGCACTGAAGCCAGGCCGATGGAGAGTCACACTTTCACCTTCCTTCCCCACAACCCCCATAATAACCTTCCCACGACTGCTACTCAGCCATGAAAGAGCCATTACGCTAATTACTCCTCCTGCCACGTAGCAGAGTCGGACAGAGAAAGGGCGTGAGCGTGTTTTACCTGGCTGGTGAATTTCGGAGGGACCGTTTCGAAAACCGAGCAAGTTTTCATTGGGTGCCGAAGGAAGACACAACTGAGATTGGAATGTTTGGAGATGCCGTGTATATTGATTATGTCCAATCTTGCTGCAGTCTATCTCTCTCTTCCTTCTCTCGCAGATCTCTTCATCAGCCGGTGTTGGACCTGCAGGCTGCCAGCAGGAGGGGTGCAGGGAGGGGTGATAGATAAATAAATAACCCAATGAAGGATGCATTGAGAGGGTGTGTGTGTAGCCAAGAGAAGGGGGTGCCTGCTCAAACAGTCCCAAGTCTTGTTGAAGGTTGGCTGCATTGCAGAGCAGGGGGAAAAGCACAGAGAAGGGACCTTGAAGGATTTCGGGCTGCACTGCAGAACGATGCCACTGCAGTACAGCACTGACACAGAGGCATGAGGTCCACCGGCGGACCCCCAGCCTCCTCACACCAGGTGAGAACTTAATTCACAGCTGATACCAGAGGCCTTCATGCCTCACGAAGAGAGGGAGGGAGAGACACAAAAAGAAAGGGAGCGAAGCAGAGGAGGAGGAGGGTAATGGTGCTGTATTTTTGGAAAAGGGATCTCCTGAATTAAGTGTGGCTGGAATAAAGATGTAGTGTGAGCAGGAGGCTGAACAAGGACGGTGCTGTGCTCCACTGTGGTGGAGAGGAGCGGAGCAGACGCCTGGCAGACACACACTCGCACACACACCGGCTCAGAGACTGAGAGAGAAAGAGAGAGAGCCCACCGTCACAGCTGCGGGGCTGGGAAGGTAAGAGACGTTTAATTCAACTTGAGTTTCGTCTTGTGTATGTATTGTGGGAGTGGATGAAAAATGAAAGCATGCAGCTTGAGAGCTCTCATATGTTCATTGTGTGGTTGTACGTGTGTGTGATACTAAAATTGAAAGAGTCGAAGCGTGGAGTTTTTGGTTGGGTGGGTAGGTGTGTTTTTGCACAAATAGGCTACTGTAAGCTTGTGTTTGTACGAGGTACTAAAAAAATCACTGCTGCACTAAATAACACTGAAAAACAAATGGTTATGGATAGCTTTTCGTATTGAACTCGAGAGAATGTGTGGGATTTTTAAGATCCTCATATCTGTGTTTTTAGTAATTAGAATCTTAGTTCTAGTGGAATAAGGCCCTCTGTTTCTTGGCACCCATGTTAGTGCCCTGAGGCTGAGTAAATAAGTGGATGGCAGGACGGGGTAAAACAGGAAAGCTTCAGAATTTGTGTTTTAAGGGTTGTTTCCCGATTAAGGAAAATGACGACTGTTTAGCTTTCCATGTCATCATACAGTACATTGACAACACAAGTGTCTGGTTAGAGTTTTGACAAATGCTTCTGAGTTTGTAGTTTGTCTGTGACCAGAATAAAGAGCAAATATTCAAGATTCACTCCAGCACATAATTTACAAAAGACTTTGTAAATATTACATGCAAGTTCAACGTGTTCAACATGCAAATCTGTTGTTTTATTAAGTTTATTTAACAGGATTAAAATGATTCTGCATATTATCCCAGCAACTTCACTATTGTTAAATCAGTTTTATGTAACAGAATGTGAACATTAAATTATTAAAACATGAAAAATACACGACTCCTGGTGTTATGGATGTTGGATGTGAGAGGCTCTATAGGTGCCCCCTAGTGTTTTCTTTTATTGTTTTGTTTTCTATTATTTCTACATTTTTCTCTAAAGCTCTATTTAAATGATATCTTTATTAGGGTCAGTGACAAATAAGGAGAAACCATTTAAAAGTCCTGTTAAAAAAATGTGCCGAATGTAATTTTAAATTTAGAAATGTATATTTTGTTTACATGGTGGTTGCCTTTTTGTCATATGACAAAACAGCTTCCCTCATGTTGGTTATGCCACATCAACTTTGATTTGGCATATGAAAG
Organism: Sinocyclocheilus grahami; assembly: GCF_001515645.1. Classification (NCBI taxonomy): domain Eukaryota; kingdom Metazoa; phylum Chordata; class Actinopteri; order Cypriniformes; family Cyprinidae; genus Sinocyclocheilus; species Sinocyclocheilus grahami. Next base: position 44,628 of record NW_015506547.1, read on the forward strand.
TTTTTTAAATATCAATAATATTTAAAATAATATATTTATTAAAATATTATTAAACATTAATGAATGTTAACAATATTAACATAATTTTTTTATAAATATTTTTGAATGTCATTTCTTATTTTTGCGTTTATTTTATTTCTTAGAATCTCCGTTAAGTTACACTACCTGGACAATTTTGAATTTAAAAAGTATCCCAATTTAATTAATCAAAATGTAAGAAACTGAAGCCATGTTTATCTAAAAATAAATGTATTCAAGTCATTTATATTGTTAAATGAATTATATTTGAATGTATTTTTGAATAACTTAAGGCAAGAAACCCCCCATAACATCGCTGACCCATTACCAATATAGCAAGCCGACTTTTCATTTAATAGCTGTGACACCAATAACATGACTGATCACACATGACTGTGGTGTGGAGAATGCTGTTTAAACATGTATTCTGTATCTGACAGTCTCATTTGATCATTATTTTAACTGATCATTATAATTGTAATGCACATTAATTAATTGTATTGGCACATTCTCAATTTACCCAAACACATCATGCTCTCCCTTCCAGCCATTCATCTCACTTCCTCTCACCTGCTGCCCTCCCTCTTTGGTCCTGGTGATTCCCAGCCCCCTTCATTCCTCTCCCACCTCCTCCCTTTGTCAGTGTCCTGTCCTGCATCCAAAGTCCTCATTCTATCTGGACCACACCTGAGAATATCTCAGGGCAAGAGGCTTCGGCTGGTCACCCCCATACCAACCTGCAATGCACCTGTGATTCATACAGCACTTCTGGATCCTGTCTGCTTCTGTAATACATGATTACCCATGATCATCCCCAGCATTACTCGCAAGAGAAACAGACCTGAGAACAATGTCCTGCAGCTTATGGAATTAAATAGATTTATTAAAGGCACAACTAAGGGTCTGGGATAATTGAGCTCACATGGACTGATCTCCACCTGGGCTGTGAATATTTCATCATGACAACAGTGAGTAACCATTGACCTCTGACCTCTTTTATTTGTCGAAAATTACTTTTATTAATTTTCAGTCGTTATATACTGGCGTACACTGTAACATACAGGGGTTATGCAGAATGCAATGCAACAAATAAATACATTTGCCACTAATCTTGGTTGTGCATCTTGAGTTGATGTAACAATCCTACCAAGTGATCAAAGGCTGTAGTTTGAACACCTTTCATCACACATATGGTTGTAGGTTTGTTTCTAGTGTTTGGAGACTGAGTGATGGTTAGTGTCCTGTTTAACATGGGGCTCTTCTTCACACCCGTCCCTCTGAGAAAACAAGCCTCCAGAGGAAGATTCCCTCTAATTAGAGTCAAACGTAACACTGTGTATCTGCCTGCTGTCTCTATCTGACCCTCAGGGTCTATACGGTTTGTCTTTGTTCATATGAGAGAAGGGGAAAAATCCATTTTAGCGCAAAAGTAATATTTGGGATTTTTGGCAGTTCTAACATTGCTTAAAGTTAAACCCAAATTGCTAATGTGAAAGGCTCAGTTATGTATTTCTTGGAGTTATATGACATAAAACAGCTAAGTACTAGTCTGGCGCAGCTGTAAATAACTGTGGGAACAGTCAGTTACTGTGGAAGAATCAACAACCACTTCAGTGGAAGTATTTCTGCCACTCTTCTCCATTGCGGTGGCTGTTATGATATAAGGGCACTGAGTGAAGCGGCTCTTTCTTTCATGAAAGGGGGAGCAGGAGGCAATTGAATGAATGAAAGGGGGGGGATTGTTCCCTCGTCTGGGTGCCACTGATTACCTGACAAACTCAGCCTAACCTTTAATTAAAGTCATTAACCTGAGAGAATGAGAAAAAAAGTGAGAAAGACAAAGAGAGAAGAGTGACAGAGAGAGAGTTTCACATGGAGTTTGTAGTATTCTAATATTGTCACAACATCAGTTGTTGCCAAGTTTTTTTAAAAATACATTCAGAATTGTAATCATTCTGATCATTGGTGAATTTCACAAAGCCTGTCAAATAAATACATTTATTAATAAATAAATAAGTGTATACATCATGGTAGTATTTGTAAATTTTATTGAAAAAAGTTTATATAAGATGATTAAACAAACAAACTCAAAAGTACATTACATAAATGCATCAGATTATATATATATATATATACTGTATATATGTGTGTGTGTGTGTGTGTGCGTGTTATTTTTGGGTACTCATGTCATCATGAGATTCACTCTTAATTTGAAATAAAATTCTTATTACTGAAATACATTAGATCTCCCTTTGTGTTTGTCTCTATCTAATAAGATATTAGCTATAGATATTTAGATTTGTGACATTCCAAAACTGTTAAACATCATTATTCCATTATAGAGAAATATCTGGTAGGAAGGGAAAAAATAGGAAATGATCAGGTAAGGAGAGAGAAGAGATGATGATGTTTCTCTCTACCCTTCATTATGTTATCTCTTTTCAGATGCCCTCTCGCTTTGGCACTGCGTTGCAGATCTTCATCACCACCCTATTCGCGGCAGTGGTGCTTTTTGCCATCCTATTGGCTTATGTGACAGGTTACCAGTTCATCCACACCGAGCAGCACCACCTGTCTTTTGGCTTGTACGGTGCCTTTCTGTCCCTCCACCTCCTCCTGCAGAGCCTCTTCGCCTACCTGGAGCACCGGCAAATGCGTGGCCCCTCCAGACCCCAGCACCTGCGGCGCACTGTGGCCCTTTGCATCGCAGCCTATCAGGAGGATCCGGACTACCTTCGCAAGTGTCTTCGGAGCATTCGCCGCATTTCTTTTCCCGGGCTTAAAGTAGTGCTGGTGGTGGATGGGAATCGGCAGGAGGATGGCTACATGATGGACATCTTCCAGGAGGTGATGGGGGGAGTGGAGCAGACAGGCTGTGTGGTGTGGAAGGGGAATTACCATTGCGACGGGGATGGGGGAGGAGGGAAAGGCTTGTTGCATGCCGAGGAGGCTGCACGGGTGGCCAGGGTGGTGCGAAGCTGCCGTTATTCCTGCATCATGCAAGAGTGGGGCGGCAAGAGGGAGGTCATGTATACAGCCTTCAAAGCACTGGGAGATACTGTGGATTACATACAGGTAGGTCTAGACCCCACTAAAAACCTAAAATGTAATAAAACGTAAAGAACCCTGCCTGAATAAATGTTCACACAATTATATGACTAAAATAATAGGAATAAAGAGCATCCATTCCAGACATTTTTGTTCTCAGAATGCCGAATGACTTGGGGCCAGATTTACAAATGCCAGCGCAAACTGTCTTTTGGCATTAAAATAGTACTGTCAAGATTTACTAAAGACGTGCAGTGAAGAATTAGCGCTGAAAAGGCATGGACAGTTATTTTAGCGCCTGACCTTATTGAATATGCATTTATAGGAGTTTCTCTTTAAGATGCAAAATTTATGGGAGTATTAAAGGGGTTATATGATGCGATTTCAATTTTTCCTTTCTCTTTTAAGTGTTACAAGCTCTTGGGGCATAAAGAAGATCTGTAAAGTTGCAAAGACTAAAGTCTCAAATCCAAAGAGATATTCTTTATAAAAGTTAAGTCAACCACGCCTACCTAAAACGGCTCGTTCTAACACGCCCCCACATGTATACGTCACGATGTGGGAAGATTTGCATAACGCAGCCCAAATGTTCACGCAAAGAAAGAAGGCGTAACTTTTATTCTCGCTTTAGTATTGTTGCTGCCACCATGTTGTGAAGACGCTGTGTGTTTCCTTGTGAACGCAAAACTACTTTGTTTGGCCTTCCAAAAGAGGACGATAATGATAGCCGCTTCGTCATGCCTAGAGCTGATCCGTGTTGGTCGCTGAGGAAATACATCAACTTCATGCTGTGGATCGCCGGATCGGCTTTCACCGTGGACGAATCAGAGTCCAGCCTGGGGTCGTCACATGTGGTTGCCGCAAGCCCGCTCCTTCATTGAATCTGCCGGCCATGCCGTTCTCAAGCCCGCCGGCGTCCGCTCACTCAAGCCGCCGTGTGTGACGCTGTGTTTCGTTGTGAAAGCAAAACTACTTTGTTTGGCCTTCCAAAAGAGGACACGACTAGAAATCAGTGGTTAAGTTGTATTTACAACACTGTCACTGAACAGAACAGTTCAACCCAAATATTCAGATGTGTGCAGCACATTTTATGGAGGACTGTTTCCTGATCCTGGTAGAGTAGACTACAATGCCGGCTGTTCTGACTCACAGACTGTAAGTACGTTTTCATATTTAAAGGATTTGCCACTGATGATTCAAACGCGAGTTTTGAGCAGTGTAGACTAGCGTTTGTAATTTGTAATTTCTCCGATCACAAATGCCTTGTTTATAATGGGTTTTAATGTTTTTGTCTCGTCGCTCTGGCCAGACACGGCATCACAATATGGTAAGGGGCTTAACATTTCCATCACATGCTTGAGGTATTCCGCCAATCAGAGCACACCTCGCTTTTCAGACCGATGAGCTTTGTAAAAATCGACGCGTTTCAGAAAGGTGGGGCATAGAGGAGAAACAATGTACAGTATGTGGAAAATGTGTTTTTTGAACCTTAAACCGCATAAACACATTTCATTACACCAAATACACAAAATAATGTTCTTTTTAGCAACATCATATGACCCCTTTAATGAATCATGCAACACTGTTCACTAACACTTGCGCTCGTCAATTTACTGGTATTTTGGCCATTATTTAACGCCCAAAACGCTGTCGTAAGTAGATCACCCACACCTGATGAGTGTTAGCTCTGCTTATTCGCGACTATGCTAATTTGCGCTGCGCATGGTATAGTGTTGGTCGATATATAAATTAGATGTTGCGTCTGTGTTCTTTAATTTGCGTGCTGTCGGTAAATCACTCACAGAAATTTCCACGCCCATTGGCGCTGTTTTGGAATTACACTCCCTCGCTAATTTGCCATTTTTAGTAAAACTGGCCCTTAGACTTTCAAAAACATTGGATTTTAATATTGGTGAGCCGATAATTTACTGTCACTCTTCATGAGTCACCTCATAGTTTCCTCAATGTCACTGTAATACGAATCTTTGCCGCACTGAGGTCAAAGATCAGTCTTCTTACCTTCACCTGTAGTCCTGAGCACACCTGTGCTGTCATCAGCCTTTCATTGTTCAACATATGACTGATATCTTTAGAAACAAAGATGACCTTGAAACATCTGTGAGCCAATGTTTGTGGTGCCACTAGTTCCTCGCAACAGTCCTTGCATTGTTCAGACAATCATTGTCAACATCAGCCTTACTTGAAAAAAGGAAAACGGTTGTATATGAGTTGAAGTTGCTGAGAAGTCTTCTAAATCATTGTATACATCTCTTGGTGTTGTTTGCAGGTATGTGATTCAGACACTGTACTTGATCCAGCATGCACCATTGAGATGCTGAAGGTTCTAGAGGAAGATCCGGAAGTGGGTGGGGTTGGAGGGGATGTTCAGGTGAGAAGTTTGCCTATTTTAGTCATTTTTATGTCACTTTCAACAACTGAGAAGTTTTCCAGTAAGTTTCCTCTTTATAGAACACCTACCGAGAGTTCCATTGTCTCTTTCAGATTCTGAACAAGTACGACTCCTGGATCTCCTTCCTGAGCAGTGTCCGTTACTGGATGGCTTTCAACGTGGAGCGGGCTTGTCAGTCTTACTTCGGATGTGTGCAGTGCATCAGTGGACCTCTGGGAATGTACCGCAACTCTCTCCTCCAGCAGTTCCTGGAGCCCTGGTACCACCAGACCTTCCTAGGAAGCAAGTGCAGCTTCGGAGATGATCGGCACCTCACCAACCGCGTCCTCAGCTTCGGCTACAAAACCAAGTTCACGGCACGCTCACAATGCCAAACCGAGACCCCCACGCAATATCTGCGCTGGCTCAACCAGCAGACCCGCTGGAGCAAGTCTTACTTTCGAGAGTGGCTCTACAACGCCCTTTGGTTCCACAAGCACAGCCTCTGGATGACCTATGAATCTGTGGTCACCGGATTCTTCCCCTTCTTTCTGGTGGCTACAGTCATCCACCTGTTCTACCGAGGCCGGTTGTGGAACATTTTGCTCTTCTTGCTAACAGTCCAGCTGGTGGGCATGGTGAAAGCCACCTATGCCTGCTTCCTGCGGGGTAGGCTTGTTATGATCTTCATGTCACTGTATTCACTACTCTACATGTCAAGCCTGCTGCCTGCTAAGATCTTTGCCTTGTTGACTATTAACAAAGCAGGTTGGGGAACGTCAGGCAGGAAAAAGATAGTGGTAAACCTTATTGGGGCTGTGCCTGTGACGGTGTGGGCAGCCATACTGCTCGGTGGCGTGGTTTACACCATTTACTGTGAGGTCCAAGAGCCCTTTAGTGAGACAGAAAAGGCTCTTCTCATTGCAGGTACCATCCTCTATGCCTGTTACTGGCTCATACTCCTGGTGCTCTACCTGGCCATAGTGGCCAAGCGCTGTAACAAAAGAGAGGAACAGTATCACCTATCCAATGCCGAAGCCTAGCATGGTCTCTCCAAAAAGATCTCTACATGCTGTCAGGGCTCATTTGAAATGGCCCCGTCCTTACCTGGTGCTGCAATCCTGGTTATAATTATGGATCATGTGTAAGTCTAAGAATGTTGGTTGTTAGATGGTTATTTTTTTTTAGCTATGTTAGCTAAGTTGTTAGCCATGGCTACTTGACAAGTTTCAAACCGTGGGGCTTTTATGAGAACCATAATTTACATAAGCTGAAATCAGGAATGGTGCTTCTCGTGATTATAAAGCACACAATAAGGAGGCGGCCAGCCAAGGTGGGAACAAAAAGTTGAGCCAAAGGTTAGAATGGTAAGTTAATGTAATTAAGGTGACACACTCATATTAGGTTAATGGTTTATTTTGGTGCTTGGACTTGTTACTCTATAGAATGTGAATTGTCAAGGACAGAGAGGTGTGTGTCAACACTTGAGGAAACCTGCGTAAGACACTAAGCTCGCCAAACCCAGTCAGTATTTTAACGTCCTTTATCTGACAATCCAGCATAATTCTGTATTTTATCATAGTGGTGCTACCCATACTTTTGTGGGGTGACATGATAGATAGAACCAACAGTATTTAAATGAGAATTGTATGGTTCTCCACAAAGATTTACTACACTGTACATGTTTAAAGTTCAAGAATATCAAGTAACATCCAGCTCCAGTGAAAAGGATCATGTCAGGCAACCAAAGAGGATTTTCTAGTGCATCTAGAATGTTTTGTTCCAGCATGTTTGGTAAAAAAAAAAAAAAAAGGGAGGAAAGATTGGTCTCGAATTTTTATTCCCATTCTCCTTTTTACCTATAAACAAACTTGAAGTATATGATATTTTATTATAGGTGGTGAAACCAGACACATAACTAACATGGAAAGTGATACTTACATTATTTAATTTTCTTCCCTCAGTCTTGAGAACTTCAAAGTATAAACAGTGTTACATTACATGAAAAGAATATCCAGTTATACTGCCTGAAACTATAAACATTACATTTTTTGTTTACAGACTTAACAGCATTTCTAATAGTCATTTTCTATTGAGGTTTATAATTTAATAACATTTCATTCATGCTTCATTACCTGTTGAGATCATTTTTAACATAAGAGGCATGTGGACTTGTGATGTCATGATATTTACTGCTTTTTCTCACCCCAAACTGATTATTGATTTAAAAAAAAGTGTATGTTAGCTAATTCTGCATGTTAGCCAGATGTTACAGAATCTGACCACCTTTGCAAATTCTTACGACCCTTTCCTGTAACACAAACTTTTTATTCCCATTAGTTTAATTAAGATGTTCAGTTACCTAGAGAGACAAATACAAAAAAGTGAACTGAAGTAACTCATTTATGGTATGCAAAGTTAGGTGGTTTTAAAGATTACTATATATGAATCAAAGGTGTACAGTGGGCTGTTTTTCCACCCTCAGCCCACCCATGCAACAATTAGTAGATTTACTTCAGTAGCAGTTCGCCATGAATGCGAACACTAACATTTTCTGCTCCCTTCCCCCCAAAACACACATTCAACTCTGGCAGAGATCTAAACACTGAGGCTAGTGTGCATATGTGTGCAAGTTTAGAGAGAAGCTTTGAGTTTATGAAACACTTTTGCTTGTGCATTACATGTGATAACTGTGTCTTAAAAGTGAACTGATGTGGACTGCAGCGTCCTTTAAGGCTGCAAATATAAGATGATGACTCTGATGACAATGCAATTATGAAACCAGAGCTATATCATGTTTACAATCAAACTTGGAATTGCATTGTTCACATTTGTGTGTTTTTCAGATTTTATGCAATTCAGTATTAGACTGGGTGCCAAACTTTTAAGACTGATATGCTCCTCAGGAACAGAGTGTGGGGCTTAAAAATGATTTATCAGTGAAAACTAGATCATACATTCTACAAGTTTATTGTAAAGTAATATATATTTTTGGAATGTAAAATTCAAAGATATTTTAAACATGCAAGAATCCTGACACATTTTCCTAGGAATCTATATTTTATGGAAAACATGCCAAGTTATTTTCATAAAACTACAGATTAGAGAATAATAAATTATTCACAATCCATAATAGAAGAGGTTAAGTGTTTTTAACCAAAATGCACAGTTGTTTTTCAGCTCGCCACTGGCAGCTTACGTCTACTCACAAAATAAAATATTCAAGTGTTGATAAAACGCCACCATTTAGTCTGTGTGTCACAGCTAACCTGTATTTCCACAATGTACAATACCTAGAAATGGCCATCATGGTCTTTTTAATCTCACATGAACTTTCCATATTATGTTTTATGTATTTATGTACATGCAAAAGAAGCTGGATTCTTTAAATTTGGACATTTCTCATGTAATTATTTTTGCAAACACTTGTAACTGATGTTTTGATACAATAAATGTCCATTCAAAAGTGAGCTTTTTCTTTCTTTTCTGATTTTCAAATTCACGGTAGGCCCATTACTTAGAATATTTATATTTGTTCAATGTTATTGTCAATTACTCATTCCTGACAACAATGTACAAAGATACTAATCCACCATTCAAAACAACATTTACATTCACATTTGGTTACAAATCTAGAATTCTGTGCCGAACAGTCAGCCTCTAATATCTGAACATAAGTTATACCTTCTTTGGCACATTAGTGATGATGGGTTTGGGTCGGGTTTTAAAGATGAGCTTCTTTTTGATGAGGGCGGAAACAGTGTAAGATGTTGGGTTCTCTTGGTTGGTTTCCATCGTTTCCTCTTCATCCCGAGGGAGTCCAGAGTGCTTCATCAGAACAGCAAAGGGCTTCTCCAGTTTGACCTGTTTGCCATAAAGGATGTGATGTCCGACTATTAGCACCGGTACACCCTTGGAGAGAGGACAAGTCAAGAATTTACCATAGGTAATTAGATGAATATTAGTGGGGGTGTTTTCATTTGATATGTTTCCATATTTTGTTCAAATAGTGTGGAATAAAAAGCACTTAATGTACTGCAAAAATACAATTTCTTCTCTTTTTTACGGACTTTATACTGAAGACAAACCTCTTTTGTATAGTGCAGGTCTCCCATCAGATTTCCTGCAAGTCCAGTATTCTGTCTGGACACAACTTCTCCCTGCAACTCCACCAGCAGCCATTCAGCTGGACCTTCACCAGCTTTACTGCAAAACACACAGAAACCCATTTTCAACAAGCACTTTTAGACCATGACCTGTTAAAACTAACTTAATTAGTCTTAACTAAAATAATTAGCTTAAGTCTTCGCACCAACCTCGAGATGACTATTTGAACCATTCCTTTATCGGTTTCCTCTGTGTCAGGACTCACAAATCACACAATTCTTCCTGCTCTGTGGACCTTCTCATCTGAAACGTTGACAAGGATAAACAAGTCAAATATTACCTTCACTCCACAACTGTCTACATGAACGCACAGAAATATACTACATTCGTAAATACACTCACTTCTCAGATCCGTTGTTGTACATGATCTTCTGCTGACAGACACACAAGTTTCCCGCCAGTGCGAGTTACATTTCAAAATAAAAGTCCCGCTGCTGTGTGAACCACTCGAGGGCAAATATTGTGGAGCCAGTGCATTGCGCAAGCCTTTCGTAAAGCTTGAATTTTTTCAGTTGTAGTTATACTAAATCTTTTTGTTCTCAAATTTCGTTAATTGCTTCTGACAAAATAATTCAAATAACTGATATAATAGTCTTGTTTATGAATTTTTGATAGATACCATTGTTTATTAGAGATGACAATACAATTCAAGTTCTTACTCTGTCCAGAAAATATAACACACATAAAGTAAAATATATGTCAGTTGTACCCAATATTAGATGTATGTGAGTTTTCTCTTAAAGACTTTAAAACTTAAAGATTTTTTTATGATTCCATATTTTAATAAAGAACAACAGTAAAGCTGAGATGACATTTCTGTCTGAAAAAAGATCATACATAATAGTTATATGACTAATTTTTGTTGTAAGAGGTATAGGCCCTATATCTAGTCGATTAGTATGCATATAGATGTATAAACATAAGTTTTATAACCGTTTCTCCTTAAAAAATCCAATAAAAAAGATCTGACTCTCAGGAAAACAAGAGAAAGAAAGGAAGATAAAAAGGACTCAAGAAAACACAACCGAGACAAAAGAAGACATAAACAATTTATATTTCCCAATTATACAACTTACAAATACATAAAAACTCGATAGCTGTATTACTGTTTCTGATTTCACTCAGCAACGTCACAAAGTTAGAAAGACGTGTGCTTTTTAAGTAAATTAACAGGTAAATATATACATATAATATTACTAAAGTAAATATATAAATAAAAGATTATTAACACTAAAACAAAAATAAATAAATGTAAACAAATGTAAAGCAGTTTCAGGGCAACCACTGCAAACTTCTAATGATGATGATGATGATTATTATTAAACCACCTTTTTCTTCAACGCGGAAGTAAGCCTATGGGTGAGACTTCCGGTTCATTAACTTTAAATAACGAGGAGAATAACAACGTGCAGTAAACGGAAAAACTGTTTGCACTACAAAAAAGTGTGTTCATAATTTCTGATAATACAATAAAATAATATGATAAGACACACCAACTTTCAATATCAAGCAGCAAAACGAACTGTTTTGTTCAGCTAAAAATAGCTGGACGGAGTGGACGCAGATGAAACCGGAAGCCATACCCATATATTTTCCAAATGGCCGCGCCCATTTTTACGACAAGAAAAAGGTGGATAATTAAATGTATTATTAAGTTTTGAAATATGTGTGTGCGCATGCGTGGCGTTGGCCATGCGGAAAATGACTCGTCAGTGTTGTTGTGGATCTCTTGACAGGCACGTGAGCGGTGCTCGATTTAGCAGTCGACATGGCGGCCACAACTCCTCCCAAGGTACAGAGCATGCCGTTTTATAAGTCAATACACGGTCAAAACGACAAATAGCTTAATTTTGCCGTTGTTTTTAGATGGGTTGTTGCGTAGATATTCTGTTTGACTAGCTTTTTGAGCTGTAGGTGCTGGGAAATAGATGATAGACTGGTCTGATAAACTGCTGTGTTTAGCAACAGTTAGCCTGGCTGCTAACACCCTGACATACAGCTGATAAAACTGCGAAAAACACGGACGCCAGAAGCAGCGTTTACGCTGCCAGTTACGCCACAACTGCAATATTGATCGTGTTTGGGGTGTTTGGACAGTAAAAACAAAAAACACTTAAGAAAACACACAAAATCACAGTTGTGTCTGTGCTTAACTTAACTGGTGTTGAGTCATGAGCTACGTGGCAGGTTAATGAAGATCATAATCTAGAGATCATAAACATGTTTTGAGTTAGATGACCGATAGTTTATCTACTAATTCAGGTGAATTCAGTCCATAAGAAAACTAGCTTTCAATATTTCCAGTTCTCTTAATGAGCTATTTCTTGTCACTACAGAACCTCATTTTCTTTTTGTGTATCGTTTTCTCATGTCTGTTATTTATGCATAAGCAAGTACCTTTACCACCAAAATGTTTTGATGGTTGAGTGACTTACCAATTACAGCTACTAATATTACACATTTATTATGGAAATCATAACATGAAACTATGTGCAATGCTCATGTGGGGCAAGTTATTGTAAGGTTGTGTTTTCCAGGGGTTAGTTTTAGTTTTGCAGTGATCAGTTTCATGTTTTTTATTGTAAGGGAGCCTGCAAGAACATTCTTTTTGTGTCAGTATGACAGGAGCTTTCAGTTCCTTAAGTTCAGGCCTCAGGCTGCATACTAACTTGCCTTATAAGACACAGGGTGCAGAGGACCATAACAGGATCTTGGAATGTTTGTTTTTAGTGACCTATTTAGAGAGAATAATATCTCTGGTCACTGTAAATCAAACCTTGTAATGTTCTGTTAACATATACTTAGTTTTTCTTTGTTTTGCAGGTGGTGTTTGAACACAAGGGAGTCTTTATTCACTCATCTCCAGATGAATCTGAGGATCAGGATTTAATATCGGGGTTCCTCAGGATTGTTGATAAGGTATGGGTTTTGTCAGTTGCTTTATTTCTTGCTAGTAATATTATTTAGATTTAACAAGTGTATTGTTTTAGAATTATTATGATTTACCTTAACTGGGTCATTGTGACATACATAAGATGTTATACCACATTCTTGTGTGATTGTTTGGACAGCTGATACACTACAATTGTTCAGAAATCATTCTAATATACTGATGCTCACAAAACATTTCTTCTCATTATAATTGTTCATTTGAATAAAACAGTTGTGCTGCTTAATATTTTTGTGGAAACCATGATAAATTTTTTCAAGATTCTTTGTTGAATAGAAAGTTCAAAAGAACAACATTTATTTAATATTAATAGTTCACCCAAAATCATCATGAGTTTCTATTCTTTTATGATAGAAATCTGTTGCAACATTTTAAATGTCTTTACTATCACTTCTGATCAATTTAATATTTCCTTGCTTAAAAAAGTATTAAAGGGGTCATATGATGTTGCTAAAAAGAACATTATTTTGTGTATTTGGTGTAATGAAATGTTTATGCGGTTTAAAGTAAAAAAAACACATTATTTTCCACATACTGTACATTATTGTTTCTCCTCTATGCCCCGCCTTTTTGAAACGCGTCGATTTTTACAAAGCTCATCGGTCTGAAAAGCGAGGTGTGCTCTGATTGGCCAGCTATCCAGTGCGTTGTGATTGGCCGAATACCTCAAGCGTGAGACGGAAATGTTACGCCCCTCACATACTGTTGATGCCGTGTTCCGGCCGGAGCGACGAGACAAAGGCATTAAAACCCATTACAAACAAGGCATTTTTTGCATCCAGTCGGGACATAATTACTGATTATAATGACTTATACTGTCTTTTTACACGTTGCGTCGCATCGCATCGCATCGCACCGCGTAAACATAAAACTCTGTCTGCATTTATGATCAGAGAAATGACAAACGACAAGTGCTACTCTACTGCCCAAAACTCGCGTTTGTATCATCTGTGGCAAATCCTTTAAATGAAAACGTACTTACATTAGTCAGAACTGCCGGCATTTTAGTCTAACGTTACTCTCCCAGGATCAGTAAACAGTCCTCCATAAAATGTGCTGCACACATCTGGATATTTTGGATAAACTGTTCTGGAACAGTGTTGTAAATACCACTGATTTGTAGTCGTGTCCTCTTTTGGAAGACCAAACAAAGTAGTTTCGCTTTCACAACGAAAAACACAGCGGCCTAGCGTGAGGGGAAGCCCCGGTTTAGCGTGCTCGTTGTGAAAGCGAAACTACTTTGGCTAGAGTGAGCTGAGGCGGCGGGGTCGAGAAGGGTGCGCCCGGCGGAGCCGACGAATGAGCGGCAACCACATGTGACTAGGCATGACGAAGCGGATATCGTCCTCTTTTGAAAGACCAAACAAAGTAGTTTCGCTTTCACAACGAAGCACACAGCGCCTTCACGACATGGCTGCAGCGTCAACAAAACTACAGTGAGACTAAAAGTTAAGCCTTCTTTCTTTGCGTGAACATTTGGGCGGCGTTATGAAAATCTTCCCACATAGTGAGGTAGATATGTGGGGGCGTGTTAGAACGAGCCGTTTTAGGTAGGTGTGGCTGACTCTGAACTTTTATAAAGAATATCTCTTTGAATTTGAGACTTTAGTATTTGCAACTTTACAGATCTTCTTTATGCACCAAGAGCTTGTAACACTCCAAAGAGAAAGGAAAAATTGAAATCGCATCATATGACCCCTTTAATAATAAAAAAAAACTTTTAAAGGGTAGTGTATCCGTCTATCAGTATCTCCGAATATCTGATTTATTTCTTCTTTAAATGTAGGATGGTGAAACCCTTGTGGAATATAAACCACTGGAGGATGCAGATCCATCAAACATGCTGTGTGCATGCAAGGTTTGTTAGTTCATTCATAAATTATGCATTTCCTGTTTCATCTGTGAGAGTTTAGATATTAATGTTGACTGAGTTCAAATCACTTCTGCAGTTCATCTGTGCTCTGTACTGGTATTTTATGATTCTGCATAGTTCTGGGTAAGGATAACCTGATTTTTGTTTGTTTGATTGTGTGAAGGACTCCAGCTCAGTGGTGGAGTGGACTCAGAGTTCAGAAGACAACCCTCACCATCCTATTGACCATCAGCTGAGCTATGAAACAGAGTGGGACATGATCAATGCTGTCTCGTTCCGGAGAAAAGTCCACGCACATGGAGATGGTAAACAGTTGCACAGTTCTTCGAGTCAAATGTGGTTGAAATGCTTTAAAAATCAAAATTTATATCACGATGCACTTTACCCAGTACCTAACAGAAAATGTCAGCATGTTATCTCGTGCATCAGTCAGTGAATTATGTGTCTGGCCTTTTTTTTTTTTTTGCAAGACCAGAAGAAGGTCATCTCTAACAGTAACCAAGCTTATTATTTATTGTCATATTGTCACAGGTGGATCAAACCACACTAATGTCCGGAACAAGTGGGCCTTCTCTTTTAATGTGTGTGACCTCAGGTCTATCACAGTCAAATGTGAGGGCTGGTCTTACATCAGTTTCAGCTTGAAGGATGCCACAGCGCTGCCAGCTATTCATTTCCACCAGGGAGGGAGCACAGCATTCCTGGATAGCCTGAGGAAGTCAGTTCAGATCAACGAGTAAGTGAAGTATAAGTGGTTGATTTAGTCTAAATAGGTCAGGCATAATCTGTGGCTCAGCTGTAGGCAAATATTGCACAATATCTATTTCAATATCATTATATTTATGAATTTATGAATTCAATGTTGTTTTTATTGCAGCATTAGCCCAGTAGAGTGTAGTCATGAGTTACAGACATTTTATAAATTATTTTGAATACATTATAAGCAATGCTGCACAGAACCTGCACACTTATTTAATGTTTTTCTGTGCACTTTGTGGGGTAAAATTTGGGTTAAATTATTGTAAAAAAATACCCAGTAACCAGATTTGGGGCCAGGTTTACTAACCACTTGCGCCAACTCAAAACCTTTTTATCAATGGGAGGAGAGTATTTAAATGAGTCGTACAAGGTGATTTACTAAGGTTTGCGGTAGTCAATTTACTACCATTTGCGCTATGAATTAATGCTTAAAAATGTAATGTATTAACCCATTTTGGCACCAGTGTTGTTAGTAGATTAAACCTTTCTCTCCCCTTCCACTTCGTAAGGAAAGCTACAACAGCCGAGTGCATGAAGTGGCCAAAATTTCCTTTCTTCCAGGGTTCATCTGAGTGTTTTTGCACTTTTTCTTTTTGGTATTTTCAGTGTGAACTCATTATTCACACTATGAATACTAAAAAAGGCATAGAAAAGTGTGCTATTTGAAATGCACCATATGTCTTTTTGTTTCTGAAAGCATTAATAAGCATATTAGCTTCTACAAATTCCTGTGTGAACTGTCAGACATCTTCCTCTGAATGAATATGGCTTAAGTTTTTCATTCTTCCTGTTTTTATCTTAAAAGTGACCCGTGACCTTTTAATTCACTAAATACCACAGGCACTAATATTACTGTCTGTGACTCACAGAATTCTTTATCCAAAGATTTCGTCCTTTAAAACAGAACACATCAAACTGTAACCCAATCTGCATGCAAACGAGACGGAGTATCTCGGCACCTTTGAGGAAGTCTAGCATGTGTTCTGTGGCGAGAGGCCGCGAGTGTGATTCATGTAAGGTCGAACAGCAGCTGTTCGTTTAGAGTTAAGGCTTTATGAAAGGGACAGGAAGACACTCCTCTCCCCTGCATTAAATATCACACCAGATTAAATCCACCAGTAAGCACGCTGAATTCAGTGCTGCTGAGAAAAAGATAGCTGTTATTAAAGTTCTTATCTGAGTCTCCATAATGAAACGTAGGCTTTGCGTGGTTTGCTCGGCTTCTCCTGTCATTCAAACCACTGAGCGATATGGCCAGTGATGTCATATGTTTACAATTCGAATACTTGTTGCTATTTGTACTCTTGAAATTATTGATGGTATTACTTTAAGGCTATACAATAAATGTTAATATCATTGTTTCTGTTTTTAAAGGAGTCCCGATGATGAAAGTCTCTTGATTGTCAGCACCTACTGCAAAACCTTCTCACAATCCTTTGAGAATCTTCTGGATGATACAAACTATGGCTTGGTACAGGTTTGTAATTTACACTGCGAATCGTAAGAGAAACCATGTAAAAAATATTCATTTATGTGATTGAAAGTAGTCTTCACTGTATTATCTCACTTTCCAACCAGAAATTCAAGAAAGATCCTTATACAACAACACTGGGTGGCTTCTCTAAAGTCACAAACTACCTCTTTGATGCGTTTCGGGTGCCTGAATTAGAGTGTCACCAGCGGCCTGCTGAGGAGGTGGCAGATTTGTTGGGAGAACTCATTCCTGGACTAGAGATTAACCAGCAGGAAGAGCCTGGATTTGAAGTCATCACCAGAGTGAGTGCAGATCTAATGGCAGCCCAAATGTTGACTTAGTTGAGTCTAGACACAGACAGCCGATAGGAGCAATCCTGTAAATACTGTTATGGTAAATTGATTTGAGGTGTTTGTGTTCCAGCTTGATCTGGGACCGAGGCCAGAGGTCCAAAGAAGGGGGCCAGTAACAATGGAAGATTGGGCAAAGTACCAGGACTCAGAGGGAAGAATAACCAACGTACCTCACTTAAAGGATTTGATATTTAAAGGGGTAAGAAGTTACTTATAGCTTCCTTTAGCTCATTAATCTACCTAATGTCTGACCCACTAATGTCTGTTGCCAATGCTGTTGTGGTCTTCTAACACTCTTCCCATTTTTCACTGTAGTTTTCAGCTTCTCTTTGCTTGTGGTTTTGTCACCTCACCTTTGCTCTTGTTTCTTCTCTTATTAACCTTTGTGGTAGATTGCAAAATAATGTTTAGGTCATGAGTTCATCTTTTTTTACATGTTTTACCATCTGTCTTTGTTCTGCATCATAAAGGAAATCACATACCCTATCTTCCATTTATTTGATTAGTAAAAAACGTTTTAACTTTGTAGCATATTTGGAATTTATTGTTGTGATGACAGCTGAATTTCCAGCAGCCGTTACTCTGGTCATCAGTCTCACATGAAACTTTTAAGAAATCATTCAAATATGCTGATTCGGTGCTCATGAAACATTTCGTAATTAAAGTTAAAACAGTTGTATCAAGGATTTACAAAAATATGAAGCAGCAAATGTTTCTGGATTCTTTGATGAATAGAAAGTTCAAAAGGACAGCATTTATTTGAAATAGATTTTTTTTTGTAACAATGTAATGTCTCTCCTGACACGATTTATCAATTTAATGCATCCTTGATGAATGAATGTACTTTAAAAAAAAAATGTTACTGACCTTGCTGAGACTTTTGAATGGTACATTGTTTCACTCATTCAAAAGAAACGAGAGGCGCGGCCGCGATCACTTCAATGGCACTCGCCTCATCATTACTGTGACCGCTGCTGTTAAATATTCCTCACTTCTTCTGTTTGTCCGACACCGAGGTGCACCATGAGTGATGGATCCGCATCCCGTCACGACCCTCGCACTCTGCCAACTCCATGTGCTTTCATTTTCATTTTAATTTGTAATTAACACCTCTCTGATACCTGTTTTTGTCAGATTTCCACTGTTTTTGTTCGATCAGTTACATATTTTAATTGCATGTGCATTTTATTTTATTTAAACCTCCATTAAGTTTAAAGTTAATCCATAATCGAGATTTAAATTTGAGTTTAAAGTTATGGTGCAACAGGATTAAAGTTAATCTTAAATATAACTTAAATCCAGGATCAAAATGATGGGTTAAAATGTAAACCTGCTTTTTTTTTAAAGGTTTAAAGTTTGGTGCAACATAATTATTAGATCAACCTTGATTTAATCTAGATTTAAAATTAATCATTGCAAACCATTTAGCTATAATTTGAAGAAGAAAAATGCACATTAGGCCTAATGTCTGAAGTGGGCAAGCGGCAATAGGCCTAATGATCATTTAAAATATAATTTGAAGAAGTGTTTCTTTCACAAAATGAGTATTGTATAAAGGCTACTCATCTTTTCTCCCTCTTCACCAGGCACTCATGTCACTTCCATTTCTTTCAGGATAAATAAATGAATTCACGTGTTGTAAATCAGTCTGTAGGCCTATAGCGCACATAGCCCCTAAATTTAGCGATCAACTATGCATATTATAAATTTAACATTTAACGTACAACATTTTTTTTCTATTAAATGATTGTCTTTGTTACTCTTAGTTATAAAGTATGGTAGCACATCATTTTTGAATGATTGTCTTCATGAGTTTGTCTGCATCCAAATTGCGTGTTTCCTCTCACTTGCAAAGTATGCTAGCAGTTATTTCTTCTAGTTTTTTCAAAGCAGTTCTTTCTGCGTTTCCGCTCTCATATTTTTAAATCTGTTTCATTGAGGTTCCAAATAATGGCTCATTGGCTTTGATATAACACCTAATAGCATATATTCTTATGCACACATGCAAAGTATGTTACAGCTGTTATTTCTATGAAATTAAGTTGTCTTTGCTATTCTGTTACTAATAAAATCTTTTTTTTTTTTTATTGCTTGTCCTATTTTGGCACAATCCCTAAACTGAACTTGAGAAGTTTTACTGAGGGCACCCATCTCACATGAAATTAAACTATGTCAAACATATTCTACCTGCCTTCCTGATATAAATTACTATGAATTTGATATGGTAATTAATATTTACCACTACTTAAGACACTAATTTGGGCAAAGAGAACTAATGACTTGTTTAAGACTTGAATCTTAAAGTTGAGGACTTGCAACTCGACTTGGACTTGCCTGTCTTGACTCGGGACTTGACTCAAGACTTGAATGCAAAGACTCGAGACTTACTTGTGACTTGCAAAACAATGACTTGGTCCCACCTCTGATAAATACAATATAAAACACTACATGTTATATGTTCAAACTCAACAACTTGATTTGGAAATGAGACAAGTCTGAGACGAACTGTTGTGGTGTCCCATTTTTCCTGTGACTTCCTGTCCACCTCCTTTCACTTAGACCAGACCTGTTTAGACATGTTTAGTAGACCTGTTTTTAAATATTTCAGAGAATGTAGCTTATCAAGGCTGCTGATTTGTTCTCAACAGGGTCTTTGCCACGCAGTGAGGAGAGAGGCCTGGAAATTTTTGCTCAGCTATTTTCCATGGAACAGCACTCATGAAGAAAGGAAGCTCCTCCAAAAGAGAAAAACGTATGTATGTTTCAATCAGCGTTTGATTTAAAGCTCTCTTCTTATCAGATTAAGCATACATATGATCATGTTTTCATCTATCAACAGTGATGAATACTTCAGAATGAAGCTCCAGTGGAAGTCAGTAAGCGAGGAGCAGGAAAGGAGAAACTCAAGGTTACGAGATTATAGGAGCCTTATTGGTATGTATTTAATTACATCACAAGTTTTATTCTTTAGTTGCTTCAAAAATGTTTTCAAGATATATTTCCATGCACCGTTTCATTACCCGAATGAAGCTCAATTTGTGGTTGTTGAATCTCTTTAGAAAAAGATGTGAACCGAACTGACCGAAATAACAAGTTTTACGAAGGCCTGGACAACCCTGGCTTGATATTACTACATGACATCCTGATGACGTACTGCATGTATGACTTTGATTTAGGCAAGTGACTACACGTGTTTGAATCATCGTTCAGTGCAGCTTCTCTTAATAAAAAACATAATCTACTGTTACGTATACTCCCACGCTGATACCTTGTTTTTACCAATCATCCAAAATCCTTTGGATTATGTCAATGTGATTTTAATTGCACATTTAATTATTTAGATTATGGGTAATCTTAAATGCTTTTCAGTGTAGCGTTGCTTTTATTTACCCAGTTTCCTGTTCCTGTGCAGGGTACGTGCAGGGCTTGAGTGATCTGCTCTCTCCCATTCTCTTTGTGATGGAGAATGAAGTAGATGCCTTCTGGTGCTTTGTTTCCTTCATGGATGAAATGGTA
The DNA here is from genome assembly GCF_001515645.1 of Sinocyclocheilus grahami. Taxonomy (NCBI): domain Eukaryota; kingdom Metazoa; phylum Chordata; class Actinopteri; order Cypriniformes; family Cyprinidae; genus Sinocyclocheilus; species Sinocyclocheilus grahami. The sequence continues at coordinate 65,175 of NW_015506547.1, forward strand.
ATGCAGTGTGTTCGTTACAGCACATCTCTCTTTAGCACTCTTGGGTCTGCTGTGTATGAGAAGATTTGGCTGATCAATAAAGCATGTTTCTGTCCTCACGCTATTGCTGTTGTGTGCAAGCACATTAAATGGATCTAGTCAACCTACAAATGTTTTACTTGTAGTTGTCTAGGAGAGTTGTCATGTTTGTTACAGCGTGAAAACTTTGAAGAGCAGATGCAGGGGATGAAGACCCAACTAATCCAACTCAGCACTTTGCTTCGCTTGCTAGACCTGGCCTTCTGGAACTACCTAGGTAAGATACCCAGAGAAAGACTTAGAAATAGACTTTTTCATTAATGATTATTTCACAGGATTCTGTGACCATAAGTAGCCATTGTGTTCATTTCTGTGTTTATGTGGTTTTACAGAGGCACAGGATTCTGGGTACTTATATTTCTGTTTTCGCTGGTTATTGATCCGATTCAAGAGAGAGCTACAATTTCAGGATGTCCTTCGCCTTTGGGAGGTGTGTAATAACTATCCGTTGTTGTTTTTTCTTTTGGATATTGGCCTTCTGAACCATTTCTCTGTTTCTCAGTACAATGTAGCCATTGTCTGTGATAATTTTGATAATACTTGATTAAGTGTTATATTGGCATTTGATGTAATGTTTTATTCAATTGATATTTTCTCCTTCAGGTCATGTGGACCAGACTGCCTTGCCAAAACTTTCACCTTCTGGTGTGCTGTGCCATTTTAGACTCCGAGAAGCAAAAAATTATGGACAGAAAATATGGATTCAATGAAATCCTAAAGGTTAGCATTAACTGTAGCTTACACACTACCATTCAAAGTTTTTTAATTAAACTTGTAACATTTTGAATTAATTCTTCAATTTAGCAAGGATGCATGGGCATTAAAATAACTTTTATAATGTTAAAATATATCTAAATCAAAAATTTCTAATTTAAACTTTCTATACATTAAAAAAGTCCTATATATATATATATATATATATATATATATATATTATGGTTTCCAACAAATAATATTACATAGCACAACCATTTTTAACATTTAACAAAACATTTAACAAGAAATGTTTCTTCACCAAATCAGCATATTAGAATGATTTCTGAAGGATCATGTGAAACTGGATTAAAGACTGAGGAAAATACAGCTTTGCCATCACAGAACTAAACTACATTTTAAAATATATTCAAATGGAAAACTTTTAAAAAAAATTAATAATTGTTAACAGTATTACGGTTTTCTGTATTTTTTATCAAATGCAACCTTGTTGAGCATTAGAGACGTCCATGAAAAAAAACATTATAAATAAACATTATATAATTTTTTAACTGTATTGTGTGTATCTACATTTTAAAATATGCATAAATTAGCGTGTAGAGAAATTGTTCACCTATTATGTTTTCTTTACAGCATATAAATGAACTCTCCATGAAACTGGACATCGAAGAAATCCTTAGCAAATCTGAAGCTATCTGCATGCAAATAAAGAATTGTAAGGTATGTCCTAAGCATGATTGCAAATAGTGGGGTATGTGATCTATAACACATTTTTCTCAGTAATATGTGTTTTTCTTATTCCATTAATACAAGTTTTTGAATCTCTTCTGATTCTCTCTAAGGACTTGCCCCATTCAGTGAGTGAGATTCTGGGTCTCAACACAGTCACTGAACCCTCAGCAGCTTTAGAAACCAGTGAATATGGAACTCTTGAGTCACCTCAGACCTCACCGAGATCCACAAACAGACAAGATCACGTCGTCACAAATGGCCACAGCCACTTAAAAGAAACAACACACAACGGCTGCAAAGTAGCCTTCATTTCCTAGTGTACAGCACTACAAGATTTATAGTACAGATTTTATAGCCCCTGTATTGCAGCAAGATGAACAGTAATGGGTGTCATGTAGATATTTGCTACCAAATGCCACATTGTGAAATATCCCAGAGAAAATATATGAATGTAAAACTAGGATCCAGAAGGATCCCTAAAGCATTATTTTTGTAATATCTTGTACCATATTGTTTTTCATTGAAATATTCATTCCTTCTCACTGTATGAGAGAGTTTTCATAATGTTTCAGAGGTGGGGTATCCATTGTTGAATATTGTTTTTTTTTTTGTCCTTATCAGTTTGACCTTTTCCTAAATAATTCAGATTCAAATTAAAATCGGTCTTCCTTCCATTAGATTGTGAGTTATATTTATATTATGCCTTATGGGTTTTTTTTTTTGTCCAATGAAATAAGCCATTTTGTTCATTACATTAATTAGTTACAAGTACTTTATAATTAGTTGGTCACCTTAGAGAAAAGACCCTCAAAAACAAAACAATTTAACCATCATTTTGAGAGTGAAGGAGAACATTTGCTTGGCCATTTGAACCAAAATCACTAGTTCCAGCTGGCATATAAATGTGGTTTGAGATTCAAAGTCTGTAGTCTTCATTCTGTCGGCCCGCTATGACATTTGCAGATGAAATGGAGAGACAGTGAAAACACTGATTGAGGATGAAATGTCTTTTAACCACAGCCTACAACAAAGACACACCGAATCGACTTCCATCTCTTTCATTTCCTGTTCCACAGGAAATTGCCTCAGAGGAAGCTGATAGCTCACTGCTCTCCGCAGTAATGTTATCTCTCTTCTAGCTTCTTCTTTCATTAAAGAAACGGCAGCATTTTGTGCACTGACAAACATGCACTCATTCACCAAAACCCCTGAACAATATGCATCTGTGGTCAAAAGGCAGTTTCCACAATTGCCCTCAACCCATTTTGCTTACAATGATGTTTACTTAAATAATGCTGGCATTTGAATTCATATTTTATGAAAATTACGGTTTTAATCTCTCTACATTTTTCTTGCTTTCTATATTGAACATGTTTCTGGGTGATAAACTGCAAAGGCCTATATATCTTACAAAAATGAGGGGTGCTGTTTGCTGTTATCTCCCTCTCTTCCACTAGCTGGAAAATGAAGCCTCATTTTTGAAAATCTTGAAATCTGATTTATTTTGCTCTAGATTCATTTCTCCTAGAAGGTGAGATGAGCTTATCCACTTCAATCAGGGCTTGGATGTGTCAACATTTCCTAATGGAGCAGCCATCCCCTGAAAAGCTAATATGAGTGATCGCCTGCCCTGTGAGACAGTGGCCCTTCTTAACGTCATTCGTCACACTATATAATCCCAGCTGATACTGCCGGGGGAGGAGTTTCAGGTACTGTGGCACATGCGAGGATCTCCCAGTGGTCTCTGAAGGGGCAACTTAAGGAGATATCGTCTGAGACAACAGCATCTTCACCATATGAAATGCAGGGAAAGAAGACATCTCAAGAGACAGCAGCTATGTCCTCTGAACTACAAATTAATCCGAAGGGGCCCCAGACAGCCCCTAAATCACCTGTTGGGCTTCTTAGGAAGAGAGGTCAAGAAGCAATTCCAAAGATGCAACCCGCTATGATGATGTTCTCTAGCAAATACTGGGCTCGGCGAGGTCTATCTTTTGATTCAGCAATGTATGACCAACAACACCTTGCAGCCTCAATGGTGAGTACTGAACAGTTTTGATGGACCCTCTTTTGGGCGCATTTCATATAGCCAAATTGCCTTGATATTCACATTTTTGGAATATGGAACATTTACCCTGGAAAATTTAATTAGTGGCAGTTAGTGAAATCTAATGAAATGTTTAATTACAAAATTCTATATTATACTGACTGAAAGCCTTGACAGCTGGAGCTGGGCACAGTTATGTAATACAATATTTTGACATTATAAAAAAAAACGTCTCTCAGTATAAGTTCTCCTTTTGAGGTTGTTAATTACCACCCTTGCATGCTTAATGCTTGTAAATAAACATTTTAAATTACTTTTTAAAAGAAATAAGCTTTTATCTTAACCCATTTGTCCATCTTAAGAGTTTTATATTCACTAAGCAACACCTCCACGCAGCTCCGCAGGACATCCTTTAATCGGATAGATGAAAGACCTGACAAAGAAGAACCAAAATCCACTCATGACCTTGGGAAATTAGCAGTGATTTTCTCTCTGAAGAATGAAGTGGGCTGTCTGGTGAAAGCGCTGAGGCTCTTTCAGGTTAATGAGCATCTCATCTTCTGGTGGGGTAGATTAATAGTATATTTTAATAAGTATATCTAATGCATAGTACTTGTTTAATAATCATTTTGATAGGCTTTTGATTGAAACCAAAGTGATATCTTGCCATTGTATGTTTAAAGGAGAAGCATGTGAATTTGTCCCACATCGAGTCTCGGAGATCCAAGAGAGTCACCAATGAGGTGGAGATTTATGCAGAGTGCAACTGCTCAAAGAAAGAGTTCAATGAGTTGGTGCAGCACCTGAAAGACCACGTCAACATTGTGTCATATAACACACCTCAACACGTGTGGTCTGCAGAGACTGGTAAGCCTGAACTTAGAATAGCCATTGTAATTATGTTCTGGCTTTGTAACAATGTTACTGATTCATCTGATGTATTTATTCCAGACTGTTTGGACTGTGTGTGCGTTTTGGGTGGGTTGCCAGATGGGGAAGGAATACCATGGTTTCCCCATAAGATCTCAGAGCTGGACCAATGCTCTCATCGAGTGCTAATGTACGGCTCAGAACTGGATGCTGACCATCCAGTAAGTAAATCTGTTTAGTAAATTTAGCAAGTAGCTCAATGGTGGAGTGAATGAAACCTCGTCCCAATGACAAACAATATACTCTGTTTACTCTTGATTTTGAAATAAGGTTCTATACACTAATATTCAGTAATGCAATAGCTAACATAAAACAGTACATTTATAAATTTCCACTAACCTACTAATTCTGTAAAAATTGTTCATGATGCCCTGGTTAAAAATGAAAACTTATTGTAAAGTGATTCTTTGTTTTTTGTTGCAGGGCTTTAAAGACAAAGTGTATCGGGAAAGGAGGAAGTACTTTGTTGAGGTTGCAATGAACTACAAATTGTTAGTATGGAATATAATATAGTTTATATTCTTGTGTAGTTGATTTTGGGTTTTTGTAGCTCAGTTGTTAGCTAGTTGAAAATGCTAAAATAGGTAAAAGCAGATGCATAATACAGTTACATAAATGGAAACAATATGAAAATCAAGTTGTAGCTTTTTTTTTTTTTCAAGTTGTAGTTTTTTTTTCTTCATTTCTTACTTAATATTGATCAGAATATATTTTCAGTGGGCAGCCCATCCCACGGATAGAGTACACACCAGAAGAAGTGAAGACATGGGGAGTAATTTTCAGAGAACTTGCAAAACTCTATCCAACTCATGCCTGCCGCGAGTATTTAAAAAACCTCCCTCTTCTCACAAAGCATTGTGGGTACAGAGAGGACAACATCCCACAGCTGGAAGATGTGTCTCGATTCTTACGAGGTAAAAAATGTGTCGCATCAAGTCACATCCATGCAATTCTACTTTCATTAATTGCATTCATTAAATTCAAAGGTCAACACTATTTAATCTGGAGGTTTTGTTTGTGAACCTTGCAGAGAGGTCAGGGTTTACCGTAAGACCTGTGGCTGGATATCTGTCACCACGAGACTTCCTGGCCGGTCTGGCTTATCGAGTGTTTAATTGCACTCAGTATATACGTCACAGCACTGATCCTCTCTACACACCAGAACCGTGAGTATAAACCAACACCAATGATTTTTATGTAGAAAACTATTTTTCTTCCATCACCTCTAACCTGTAAACTGTTTTTATGTCCTCAGGGACACCTGCCATGAACTGTTGGGTCATGTACCGCTCCTAGCCGATCCCAAGTTTGCTCAGTTTTCTCAAGAGATTGGCCTTGCATCTCTAGGTGCTTCAGACGAGGATGTGCAGAAGCTGGCAACAGTAAGTGTGACAGCAGCTTATTGAATTCTTAAATGTCATCTCAAACTTGACTGGCAGTCAATACTGAAATAAAAAGGTCACTGAAGTTTTTCATGGCATAAAGTTTGATCTATGGTGTTCGAGTCACATGCATTTGCATTGAAATCAGATCACTGGCTCTGTCTGGCAGACTTCCGTGAGAGACAATTAGATATTGGTATAAGGTTTTTGGTGGTCTAAATATGAGTGGGTATATCTCATAAGGGCCTGAAGAAACTTCTTGTAGATAATCTTGCTTCTAAGCCTTTGCAATATATGCAATAAACCACTGTGCTTTTTTTCCAGTGCTATTTCTTCACAATTGAATTTGGACTTTGCAAACAAGATGGCCAGTTGAGAGCCTATGGAGCAGGTCTTCTGTCTTCTATTGGAGAGTTGAGAGTATGAAGCCCTTTGTTAACTATATCTAAGCACCTCATGTATTAAAATGCCACGTTTTTAAGTGAATGAATATCTTCTTTGATTATGCAGCATGCGTTGTCTGACAAAGCAACAGTGAAGATGTTTGATCCCAAAACCACATGCTACCAGGAGTGCCTCATTACAACATTTCAAGATGTTTATTTTGTCTCTGAGAGTTTTGAAGAGGCAAAAGAGAAAATGAGGTAAATATGTCCTTTCAGTCAAATGTAAAATCGGACAGTAATCCACAATTCGACTTAATAATGTCAATTAATGTTGTTCCTTCTAAACAGGGAATTTGCTACAACAATAAAAAGGCCTTTTTCTGTCTACTACAACCCATACACCCAGAGCATCGATTTATTGAAGGACACCAGGAGCATTGAGAACGTGGTTCAAGATCTACGCAGTGACCTAACCACTGTCTGTGATGCCCTGGGAAAAATGAACACGTACCTCGGTATCTAGCTAATCAAAATCATCAGTGCTTTATTGTAGAATAAAACTGCAACTGTTTTACATGTTTCAATTCAAATTTCATTAATACTGTAACATCTGCAGTGATGTTGATTATCTGGGCCAAATGTCCATTAGTCTTGCCTTGTTATGAGGATGTATGCCACACAAATTAAGGTGTGAAAGATTGCAACCATAGTCATCACATGGCATTCAAAAATGCAGTCAGCATTACAATGTATTAAAGTGATATTGATGAAATATTGATATTATTAGGAACAACAAATAAAGAAACAACAAAGCAAAAGAAAGTATTTAGTATCTATGTAGTCTTTGCCTCTTTGTGCCTAATGTTGTGCGTAAGACTCATAGCAAGTGAAGGCAGTTGATATGTAATTACAGATGATAAAAAAATAAAAAAAATTAGCCTATATGTAAAAATCACAAGGCGCTATTCTGATTCCAGTGGCATTCTCTATTTGTAAAGAGTATGTTTGTGTTGCTTATTTGTTGCTGAAAAGCCAACTTCCCATAATAAAGCATTATATTTTAGCATTATATTTTGGCCTGTTTTTTTTTTTTTTTTAAGTGTGCAGCAATGAGTTAAGAACACATTTCATTAGTAACACAAAATGTTATTTTATATTAAATGTATATAAACAAGTACATATTTATAAAAAATTATAGATTTATAAAATATAGATTTTAGTAGATAATATCTTTATTTCATAAATATCACTTTGATCACTAATAACCATCCATTTCACAGTCTTGTCAAAGGACCTCTTCATCATCATCATCATCAAAGGCTTTCTCCTATAGTGTGTCAGAGATGACATATAATTAGTGTGTTGAGCATTATTGTAATTATTTTATTCAGTAAACTGCATTCATTTCTAGTAAATGTATTTATTTGAAGCAGTTTTTTTTTTTTTACTAAATTTAACTGGTGCATAAACTCTCACCCAACCACCATGCTGTTTAATCCAGGGAGCGTAGTTCTCCTGCAGGTACTGAGCTCCGTATCCCATGACCCTGTTCATGGGGTGTAGGTCCAGGGCTTTGAGTCTGCTGGTGACCTCAAAGGCCAGGGCGATCTGCTCACGTTTTTTTCTGCTCTGCAGAAATTCTGGTACACTACTTGTGATGAAGGCTTTAGTCAGTTTTTTAAACAAGTCGTAAGAGAAAGTTTGCTGCAGGTATCCTGAAAGCTCTTGGCTGCTCTGAATCTGAGAAGGCAGAGGGGACACTTAAGAGCAGGAAAAGCTTTTAGGGCTACAAACTGAACAGCTTTTTTAACGCTTTGATGTGACTCTTAAATGAGAGATAGTATTTTATAATTGATTTTCATAATCGTGTGACTCTTTAATGAGAATTATAGTATTTTATAATTGATATTCCTAATATTTTATCACATATTTTCCACAGGAAGCCCAACATACATTTGGTTTGTTTCCACCAAGTTCCAGATATCAAAATAAGTACAAGTACATTTGTATTTAATTGAAGAGGATTATCTAGAACTACACACTAAACCAAAACTAATCAGTTAGTAACACTACAGACTGTAAAGAGGTCATGATGATTACCGTTTCATTCAATTCGTCCCCTGATGTCTTCAGCAAGTCAACAAGCCTCACTATGACATCTGAGTTAGCCTCTTTCGCAACTAGGACAGACCAGAATTACAATCTGTATAATCAAAAGTGTTATAGAAGATCATATTTCAATGACTTTAACTTATTATCTGTGGCCAGTTGTATAAACTATTTAGACTAGTCTTAAAAAGTTAGTCACCTAATTTGTTTTCTTCAAGACTGGTCATAACTTTTTTAAATTCAGTTATGAAAAGGTAGATTGTTCTTATTTGTATTGGAAAAGTAAGACTGATTACCCCTTGGCAACTGCTAGTTGGTCAAACTAGTTCTTAAGACACAGTCTTAACATGGTGGCTAGTTTATGCAACTGGCCCCTGGTGATTGTGTTGTAGCCTATATAACAGACAGTACACTTTACCAGGACTGTCTGGCTCTAGTCCTTCATCAAATAGAAGTCTGTTGTATGCAATCTGGGCCAGTTTTTCAGCCACACCACCAAATTTCTCATCACCTATTTTCAACAGACATGACATTAAAATGAGAATAAATGTTATAATAATAATCTCAGAAAGAGTCACAGATCTCAAATACAGTATCTCTCTGGTCTGATCAGATCGTGCCCTCTCCAGTCTGTACATACAGGCTCTTGCGCTTGGCTTCCTCCTCTTCTGGCAGTATGTTTCAAGCAATCGATATTCATCACTACAAGTTGTTAAAAGTGAGTCACCGTCCATCATGTGAAACAACCACTGGCTTCTGCATATCAGATAAAGAAACCGAACATTTGACTTCTTATGTTACATGTCACATCCGTAAAAAACGTAATCAAATCAAATCAAAACGAATGATGTGAACTTATTAACATTTCATATCTAAAAAGACTTTAACTGCACTGTATCAGTTTTTAAACTGAAAAGAGTTATGAAGCAAACGTTACAGTTTAAACTTTTCTCGACGTTACGGATCATGTTTAACGTTAGTTCCTCTGACCGCAAATTTCAGTGCAAAACGCACATTTCATGGTTCTAATTCTTTAATCGGACCACATAGAGTCTATTGAACTAATGTAAAAGCAATGTGATCTCTTATTAACGTAACAGAAAATAAACAACAAAACTTACCAGGAAATCGGGTGAAGTTTTCCTGAGAGTTGGAGACAGTCAGTATACTTGCGACGTATGTACGTTATTACGTGCACGGAAGTTGTACGTACTGCTGTCTCTGCTGCTTTCATTTTCTTTTCGAATCGTCTTTCACATTGTTTATGTTAATATGCATGTTCATAATAAGCTAAATGATTATGACGCCTCAGCTAGCCAATGTTAATAAACATATTTTTGTAGGCCTATTGTTATATATGGTAGAATAAAAATGCATCTACTAACAAACTTTACTACTAACACAAATGATCAAGTAGACTATGAGTACAAATAAGTTACCTACCTTTCTTTGCGGTTTGTCTGCAAAACCAAAAGTACAGTAAGAACCAGGTAAAAATAGTTACTATAGTTACTTAGCATCTGTTACTAAATTCATTTCACAGTTTATATCAGTAAAAAGTTGAGTCCACTGGCAAAAGACAGTATTTAAAAATTAAAGAATGATTGTATGATAAAGAATAATTCAATTAATTTAAAGAATGTAGTTATGAATATTAGTAACGGAGACCCGAGTTCGAGACCCACACGGAGCAGGAGAGTGAGACCTGTCACATATTGTTGTCTTGGTGTGTCTTTTTATTTTACACTTTAACTTTCACTTTAACCTTATGAATATTAAGATAGGGTAAGGATAGTCAAATCTGGCCTAAACCATAAGTGCTCACCCGCCCGCAAGTTAAAGCGCTTCAGGAATGACGTAGAAGACTCCCTTGTGCTTATTTGTTGAGACTTATTTTATTTGTTACAATATAAAGCAGTTAATGAACAAAATAAAACTTCAGCTAAACTATAATCAAACTCTAATCAGCAGTATTGGTGACAGGGTTTCAGATATCCTTAATTCAAGAAGCATCTAAAGAGTACTTTACTCCTCAGTCTCTTTATATTTCTTTTTGGGCAATTCCACTTGTATCTCATTCATCAACTCATCTCCTGTATGATCCAATCTTTCTGTTGTATGAGTATCAGTCTCTGTAAATCATGTCTAATTTATCGGATGTCCTTCCACACTGTAAAAAAAATTCCGTAAAAGTATTGAAATCTGTTTTGTACCTTTGTAATGCACTGATAACCACCAAATGCAGGTGGTGATGAGAAAGTCACATGATGAACCAAAGCCCATCACAAGCAGCTTTTAAATAATAACATATATGGAAGGTGCACAGTGTCATTCACACAAACACTAAACACCATCATGGTAACACACATGAAACTGAAATAATGCAATAAACATTCATTTAACAACATTAGGTGTAACACACAACCCTAATATACAAAACTGATAAGAAAAAACTAAGAAGAAACATAGTTATTTCAACAAAAAAAACATCAAATTTGAAATGTAACGCAGGGAACCAAAAACGGTATACTACCGTAAAATTAATGTCCAATACATGTAATGTCAAATACAGTTTTTCACCGTATATAGTAGGGGAATTTACCGTTAACCATTTAACAGGTTTTTACTGTAGCATTTTTACAGTATTTTACCGTTATTCTACCTGACTTCTCTCCTGTCCCTGTGTTGAGAGAAATTGGGAGTGATTGGTTTGAAAGGGACAAAAATATAACCTTTGAGGTTTTTGTTTTTAAAAAACAAATAAGCAAGCCCAGTAATGCAATTAGTTACTTTTTTATGGAGTAACAATATTGCAATGTACCACTTTTAAAAGTAACTTCCCCAACACTGAAAGCAAGCAAAATATCAACCAAAACAATATTATGCATACTTTTCAATGTAATAATCTAGCAGAAGTGTTTTTATATGTATTTTTTCAGATAAATAAGCCATAATAGAAACTTCACTTTGGATGCTGTAGGTCTTAAGTCGTTGTTTGTTCTTTTTCAGGATTCTTCTTACAGCAGGCTAGTTGTTTTGCGCGTGACATGTAAAGCACAGGTCCAATACAGGTCCCAAGACTGGGAAAGGTATGCATCAGATTCAAGATTAAACCGCGTGTGTGACTGATTTCTTCATCCCCATCCTTAAGTGTGAACATGTAAGGCGATAGCCAGGAGAGGTCCATAGATAACAGCTGAAGGGATCAGAATCAGCAAAGCGTTATTCAGTGCTCTGTTTTTTACAGATGACCCACCTCTTCCACCAGTTTGCCCTTCACCCGGACCTTTTTTGCGGAGTACTTGCACAATGCCTGTTAGACACGCCAGCATTATGAGTAAGAAAGAATCAAGGGTGATTGACAAGTACATAGCTAATTTAGGGAGCCTTTCTTGGTAGGTAATCACTGCAACGCCTAAAGTGACAATCCAAATTAGAGCCAAGCAGACAACACGATACTTCCATTTATTCCCTAGTTTTATGTAGAGGACTGGGTGTGCTACGGCCAGGTAGCGCTCTACACACATACTGGTCAAGAGAAGAGGACAGCTGATCAGGTTGAGGATTGAAATGGCCTCTGAAACAGTCAAAAGCTGTCCAGAGCGTTCAGTCATAGAAATGTACATATTAAAAGGAAGACTGATACAGAAGGTGATGTTCAGCACGGCAAGATTAAGCCCCAAAACTTCAGAGGGTGATAGACCTTTCTCGCACCTCACTAGCATCCATAGCACAGCCACATTAGTTGGGAAGCCCACCACAAAAGTTAAAATTTCTAGTGGCAAGCGAACATAGGAATAATCGTCATCATTGCACTTATCCACAATGGTAAGAAATAACAGATGCATATCGCTTGTAGCATCGCTTGTATAGCTGCTTACATTTGATGTCATGTTTGCCATGTTGACTGAGCACTGTAGAGAAACAACAAAGAACATTGCTTGTAGTACAAAAACATGGCAAATTAAATGAACTCTCAAATGCAGATGCTTATGCATGCATTTAGAAAGTCCAATCTAATTTTGTGAAGTATTATTACAATTTAAAATAACCTTTCCCCCTATTTTTTAATATATTTAAAATTATAATTTATCCCAGTGATGGGAAAGTGCCATTTTCAGCAATCATCATTCTAGTGTCACATGATTCTTCAGAAATCATTAATTTGCTATTTTGGTGCTCAAGAAACGTTTATTTTAATTATTGATTCAAAAACATTTGCTGATTAATAATTTTGTGGACTCCATTTTCAGAATTCTTTGATTTGAAAGTATAAACAACAGTGTTTATTTGAAATAGAAATCTTTTGTAACTTTATAAATGTCGTCACTTTTGATCAATTCAATGCATCCTTGCTGAATAAACATATATATTTCTTTAAAAACAATCTTACTGACCCCAAATTTTTGAATGTATTTAATGTATACAGACACACACCCACACACAAATAATAAATAAATGTATAAACAATTACAAAATATCAGAAGTAAGATGTGAATAAAATAAGCAAAATAAGTTGTTACTGAAAATGTCGAGACATTAAAACTGACCTTCTCTTTCAACGAGATCGATTCTATTGTTCACCGTCCTTTTCTTGTCTCATGTAAATTAAGTAAAATTATTTGAATTTCTGAGTAGGCTCATTGAACGTATGGTATGAAACGTATGGAACGTATGGTATGAAAATGAGAGAGATTTTTTTTTTTTACCACATGTGTTCTGGTTTCGAGAAACAAATATAGCAAATTTTACACAAATCAACAAGGGCATCCAGACTCAAATGAAGACACAAGAAAAATAGATTGACACAGCAATTTATTACAAATGAATCAGTGCGATAAAGTGCAAATTTTACAGTTAGGTTACAAATGACTCATTCTAACTAAGAGTATATATTGCTGTTTTACAACACATTATGAATGCAATATAATGAAAATAGCTGGTAGTTGACCACCACTAGGAAATTTCTAAACTGTGCAAAACAAAAAGATTTTGGTTTCATTTTATGTTCATACACTACAATATCATCAAAACTTCTATTTACAGTTAGGTTGGATTATGTATCTTTAGTGTTATCAAAGATCTGACAAGAATAACCAGGTCCACCTCAAAATGGAATATATTTACAATATAGCAAATACTAAAAGACATCATCAACATTAAAAATATCAAAGTGCTTCTGGTTATACCAACCAGTTAAATCTGCCTACATATCTGTGCAATTTTGTCCGTACTGTCTTGGCCACATTCAGTGCTGCTGATGAGAAAAATTACTTTGCTTGCATTCCTGTTGAGACAAGTCTATGGGTGGGTGACAGTAGCAGCGTGTGGGGTCTTGTTTTTGGGAGGTGTAGAAATCTGTACGTAAACTGGGGTGGTAGAAGAGGTGGAGGGGTTTGGCTCAGTTTGAACCCTTTGGAAAACAAGGGCCGGGTAGATTTGGCTGTTGGCGTGGTATGTAGAGTTTGTGCTATGGGGGCCTCTCAGCAGACTCTCCTGACTCCTGTGTGGAAAGACGAAGAGAATTCTGTGATGCACAAAATCACAGAAGTCACATCTAATAGTATGTCTTATGGCTTTATACGTCCTCCCACATATTACATAATATTCAAAAATGTGGTGTGGTTGTAGAGAGTGGGCTCGGGATGTGGGTTGCAATACACATAAGTGGCGTATTGTGCCACGAATATAGAGGCTATTCCTGTTGTATTCTATTTTTACATTTTAAAATGTAATTTATTCCTGTTAATTTGTCACGTGATCCTTCAAAAATCATTCTAATATGCTGATTTGGTGCTCATGGAGCATTTCTTTCATTTCTTTAAAACAGAGATGTTTTACGATTTTCCTTACCTCTCATACCCTCTGTTCTCATAGGCTCTGACGACCTCTGAATAAACAGGACTACCAGGAGGCAGTGGTCGGTCGAGACGCTGGGACAAGCTGAAAAGTTTAGGTGGAGGGAATGCCTCCCAGTCTATATGCTCTCTCTCCAACCAGGACGGGCTCCTCCGAGACCTAGAGCTCCGTGTTTCTCTTCTCCTGAAGGTGAAGACAGTACCACCACATAATGATTGTTTAAGACTTTTCTAGTGCGTGTTGTCTCTAAAAAATGGTGTTCAACTTTAAACATTATCATTATAACTTTAGATTTGTTAAAGCCTATGAATAAATCAAGGAAATATAAAACTCATGAACTGCTACATATTAGGTATTTGGACAAATTTGTACACTTAAACCACAATTAAAAATGCATGAGTTTAATTACATTCCATTCAAAAAATCAAACAAGTGGAAACTGCAGAGCAAAATTATAGTAAACCTCTTCTTATGATTTTGATTTTTGGTTACACTTTATTTTAAGGTGTCCTTGTTACAGTGTAATTATACATGTAAGTACTGAGTAATATTTATTAACTACATGTATTTACTAAATGGTTAGGGTTAGGATTAGGGCTGGGCTTAGGGTTACTTGCATGTACTGTAATTATGCATAATTAATTGTTATTATAATAGTAAGTACATGTAACGTGTGTAACAAGGACACCTTAAAATAAGGTGTTAACGATTTTTTTTTAATTAAAAATGTGTCATTTTTATGGTTATTTTAAGTATTAAGTGACTAACCTGCTTCTCCCTGTCCGATGCTTTTCCTTCTTTTTGCTCATGCGCTCTTGACAACAGCAGACGATGAAGCAGACAGTCATGACAAGAATGACCACCCCGCTCACAACAGACACCAGTAAAGCAATGCGAAGTCCCTGGTCATTTGGCCGAGGGACGCCTAAAAAAAATAGTGCTTGTTTCACTAGATATGATGGCCAGTTATATATTCATAAAATCATATATTTTGCATACATCCAGTGGAAATTGACAAAGTTGACAATGGAAACAATAATCAGGCATTTTTATAATATGTGACCCTGGACCACAAAATCAAGTCTTAAGTGTCAATTTTTCAAAATTGAGATTTATACATCATCTGAAAGCTGAATACATAAGCTTTCCATTGATGTATGGTTGTTAGGATGGGGCAATATTAGGCTGAGATACAACTATTTGAAAATCTGGAATCTGATGGTGCAAAACAATCTAAATATTGAGAAAATCGCTTTTAAAGTTATCCAAATGAAGTCCTTAGCAATGCATATTACTAATCAAAAATTAAGTTTTGATATATTTACGGTAGGAAATTTACAAAATATCTTCATGGAACATGATCTTTACTTAATATCCTAATGATTTTTGGCATAAAAGAAAAATCTATAATTTTGACCCATACAATGTATTTTTGGCTATTGCTACAAATATACCCCAGCAACTTAAGAAAGGTTTTGTGGTCCAGGGTCACATATTAGGATAATTAGGATGATTTCTTTGAATAAAAGATGATAAAATGTCTGCCCTACTCTCACAGACTGGCAGGTAGCTGCTCCATCGAGGGACGCCTGCATGTAGGATGCATGTGATTTTCTCATGGCCAACCAGCTGGTAGCCCTCCTTACACCAGAACACAAGCATGGAGCCCACAGACACCCCTGTGCCGTGCTCCACGTAGTATGATCCCCGTCGTGGGGGAAGCACAGAAATACATGCAAGTCCTGGAGGAACACATGGACACACATAAGTGTAGATAAATACAATCAGGCTTTGAATATTTTATGATGTGTTAAACTGTGATTAAATAGTACATTGACTCATGACACATGGCTGAATTTATTCAGTAAGCTTTTAAATCTAATAAATGCATCATCATGAAGCCCTCTGAGGAAATGATTGCTACTGTATCATTCCAGTTCCAACATTTTTTGCATATGTTATAGATTTTTTATTGCCGCATGCATCTTGCTGTCACCACTGCAGACATCTGTTTCCTTTGCAGTGAGACATCTCACGCATCTTTGTATCCGGTGGTGAACCACAGCGAATTTTCATTAATGTGTACATGTCTGTCTTCTATTTGCATAATGCTCTGAGAGTATATGTTGCTTTGTATCTGTGCCAGCATATCAGTGACTGTCTTCCCTATCCAGCTTCTTGCTCATCCAGGCTCACTATCAAATCCCCCCAGTTCCTCCCTGCTTTTGGAATAGCAACTGATTAAATAAAGATAAGGACCTTTATCAAATATTGATTAATTCCACACAGTTTTCCTATAATCAAGTACCTGTGAAAGTGCACTTAGGCCATCAGCTGACATGTCAGACGTTTTTGCACACAGGTGAGAAGAAATTGTATATATGAAGTGCTAAAAGTGTCTGTCTGTCTATCTCTCTATATTTGTCTGGCTATCTCTCTATATCTATCTATCTATCTATCTATCTATCTATCTATCTATCTATCTATCTATCTATCTATCTATCTATCTATCTATCTATCTATCTATCTATCTATCTATCTATCTGTCTGTCTGTCTGTCTGTTTGTCTCGGTCAGTCTGTCTGTCTGTCTTTTTGTCTATCTGTCTGTCCGTGTGTCCGTGTGTCTGCTGCAGTGTCTTCAGTTGTTTGCACCTGTGTTGTTGCTGCTGGGCGGATCTGTAGAGTCATTCTGAAGTTTTGGTGTGGTTGATTGTGCTTCAGTTGTTGCATCAGAAGTGGTCATGAGCAGAATGGAACTCACTAAGGCTGCTTGAATGTGGAGAAACCATGTTTTTTATTTGATTTTCATACATATTAATAATCCATAGAATGTAGATATACAAGATATACATAAAACCTCACACCTTACCTGTATCATTGTAGCTGAATAAATCTGTAGGTTCAGTCGGATGTTCTGAATTGATTGGTTGCTCGTCAGTCGTTGAATCAGAGGTTGGCATGAGCAGATTGTGGCTCACGGAGGCTGCGTGAATATGAGGAAATCACATAATCAGTACACACAAAACAAGTTCTATCTATCTATCTATCTATCTATCTATCTATCTATCTATCTATCTATCTATCTATCTATCTATCTATCTGTCTCAGTTGTTCTCACCTGTGTTGTTGCCGGGTGGATCTGTAGGTTCAGTCGGATGCTCTGGATTGATTGGTTGTTCGTCAGTGGTTAGATCAGAGGTGGTCATGAGCAGATTGGGGCTCACTGAGGCTGCGTGAGTGTGGGGAAACCACACCATCAGTCCACACATAACCCACATCAAGGACCACGCTGATGTCATGATCACAGGCCCCCAGGGGCCGCAGGACAAGGATCAAAAAGCAGATTTGTCCTGAGGTGATCACAATACTCCGCGTAGCAAGCTAAACATTACTGATTATAATCCATTCATAGTGCCACAAGAAGGAATTTTGCAAATAGCTCCTTTTCCTTGAGGTGTCTGTGAATATCCAGGCTCATCCAAGCTTATGCCCATAGCTCCTAAAAATGTCAGATTCTTCTCTGTTTCTCCTGCTGTATTAAGCGTAGGCTTCCCTGTGTATGTACACAGCATCTGCTCTGCCTGTCCGCTCACTGCTGCTGTTATCCTACAGCATACAGTGAGGCAGTCAAGGCTCTTACATAACATGAAGTGCACGTGTGGATGTTATTTTGTGCACTCTTAAATCCCTGATCTCATCTCTCCAGTAACTCGTGCACGCTCTCTCTCTCTCGGGACAGTCGAGGGTGAATCAGGGCATGTGGCTGTGTGCATGTGAGCCTCTGTCCCATATCTGCAGAGAGAGGGAAAACAGAGCCACAATCTGCAGGCACACAGCATATTATATATTTATATAGTCAAATCAACATGTTGACTTATAATGCGTCTTGATTTCTTGTTCACCCCAAAGCATAATAAACGTGTGTGTATCAACGGAGTGTATTGCAGCAGATGGTGTGTATAGATGGCACGTGGACCTAACACCAGTATGGTTGAATGAATTCTGTTCACTTGGATGAGCACAGTGGGTTTCAATCTCAATGCAGAGAGCCTGTTAGACTGCGTGGGAAGTGTAAGAAGGATGCTATTGGGAGGTTTCCTCACTGCATAGCACTGAAACCTTGGTAACAGTGTCAAGATTTATATATATCAGTATTTATTCTAACAAGTCCAGAAATGATGCATTCAGTGCTGGCACTTCCTCTTTTGTTTTGTTTGCCCATCTATGGTCTGTCTTCCTGTAGAATGCCTTATGAATGTTTGATAAATAACGGAGCAGTCACAGGATGGATGTGTTCCCAGAGACACAATCAAATAACAACAGCTTTTCTCAGCTGCATTCAGTGAGTTTACATTTTAGATTTTTTGAGTATTGGAACACTGATTTGTTGTTGATGCAGTATGCTGTGTTACTCACATGTTAGATGTCCTGATGCCACACTAGTCAATCAATGACTGGCCATGGGTGTCAAAATAATTACTAAGCATCTGCCGTAGTAATCCTCTCAAGCTTTAAGATGCTTCCATGCATTAAAATGTTTGGTGAAAAAGGATTTAAATCTTGTGAAGATGCTCTCAACCTTAAAGATTAATTTAATTTACACCCCCTCTATGCGTGTAATATATACATCTTTTCTTTTTTACTTGAGGTGGGTTTTTTTTAAAACTTTTTTTTTTAGCATAAAGTCAGTTAGGTCAGTCATTTCCGATGTGATGTGCCATGCACTGAATGGAAAGCATCTATTTATGAATATTAGCAGGGCAAGGTAGTGGTGATATTAAATGGGGAGTTTAATATCACCACTTATTAAATGGGGAGTCATCTCAGTTATTGTTAAGGATCTGCTCTGAGACTGAGTGAGGATCCAAATGCAGTGTTTATTAGGAAAGTCCAGAATCGAAATCAGACAGCAGGCAAGGGTCAACACACAAGCAATCAGTCCGACTAAACAACAAGGCAGAGAACACAGGCAAAAGGGTGATTCAGAACGCAGGCTAAGAGTCCAAAAACCAAGATACATATAAACAGGAGAAACGCTCAGAGATGCAGTGTAACACTTACAAGACTTCGCAAAGAATGACAAACTAAACCAGACTTATATAGGGTGAGCAGACAGGGTAAATGAGACACAGGTGCAAACTGTGAGTGTTGATGAGTCCGGGCAAAGGATTATGGGAAATGAAATCTTTGATGGAGTGGTAGAAGTCTGGGATGGAGTGCCCTCTAGCGAAGCTCACGGGCACTCCAGCTAGAGATCGTGACAGAGCCCCCCCTTTAAGGAGCGGCTTCCATACGCTCCACTATCAGTCCATGGTGGAGTTGATGGAGGGAGGAACCATGAAGGGGGTGACACTGGAGGTATCAGGGGTCTGACTGATGGAAACGGAGCCGGTGGAAGGGGAGCCCAATATGGAGACGGAGAGCCGAAGTGCCGGGGTGACACCAAGAGATCGGCGGGCCATGGTGGAGCCGACGGCTCTGGCGGAGGCTCCGGCTCTGGTGGGGATCCGAAAGGCCGCGGTGGAGCCGGAGCAACCAAGGACCAAGGCGGAGCCGGAGGGAGAGAGGAGCCCAACGGAGCCGGAGGGACAAGGCGAAGCCAGAGGAGTGTAGTCCTGAGGCGAAGGCGGGTCAATGAATGACCAAGGTGGAGCTGGAGGAACGAGGAAGCCCGGCGGAGTCAGTGGACTGACGGACCACAGTGGAGAGGAGGGAGCTTTGAGCCAAGGTGACTCCAACGGGTCAACGGACCAAAGTGGAGTCCAGGTCTCGAAGCCCAGAGATGAAGATCTGGGATCCTCCAACTCTGGTGCAGCTGGAGGCTTACTGTCCTGATGCGAATCCTGACCGCTAACCACCCTCGAAGGATGACCTGAAGGACAGACAGAAAACAGCGGCGACAGAACAAAGAACATGAAAGGCAGAGGAGGAGGGAGAGGGAGGTTGGGTGGGACAACAGGTTCATAACTGGGCTTCTTAACCAAAGCAGAGCTGGGAGAGATTTCTGAGACGGTCATCCTGACCGTGACAGGACAGTCAGAGAGTTCACAAACGGCCTCCTTGGCCATGGCTGGACAGACAGAGAGTTCATAAACGGCCTCCTTGGCCATGACTTGACAGGCAGAGAGTTCATAAACTCTCATAAACTCCTTGGCCGTGACTGGACAGGTAGAGAGCTTACAAACGGCCTCCTTGGCCATGACTTGACAGGCAGAGAGTTCATAAACTCTCATAAACTCCTTGGCCGTGACTGGATAGGCAGAGAGTTCACAGATGGCCTCCTTCGCCGTGACAGGACAGGCTAAGAGTTCAAAGGCAGACACCACTGCCTCGGGAGGTTCTGCAGCACAAGCCAACACCTCAAGAAGAGCTGAAGCGGGCTCCGCTGCATCGGGAGGTTCTGCAGCGACTGCTGCCACCTCTGGAGGTTCTGCAGCGACTGCTGCCACCTCTGGAGGTTCTGCAGCGACTGCTGCCACCTCTGGAGGTTCTGCAGCGACTGCTGCCACCTCTGGAGGTTCTGCAGTGACTGCTGCCACCTCTGGAGGTTCTGCAGCAGAAGTTGCCACTTCTGGGGGGGCTGGAGCGGACTCGGGGACCAGAGTAAGCTCGGGAATGGATTCGGGGACAGGAACAGACTCGGGAATGGATTCGGAGACTAGAGCAGACTCTTGATCAGACTCATTGGCTGGAGCGGACTCATGGACTGGAGTGGGCTCAGGAGAAGTAATTGAGCAGTGAGTAGCCCAAACGCACAGGATTGTGACCCCCATTACAGGGAGCACTGAGTCTAGAGGAATAGTTTCTGGGCTGGCGGCCATTTTATGATAAGTCTTTGGGATGGTAGCCATTTTGCAAAGAGTCTCTGTGTTGGCAGCCATTTTATGATCAGGCTCAGGAGTGGAGTTTACTACAGGAGAATCGTTCTCCTCCTCTGCGATTCCCACGGTAAAAGGAGAGCCACTCAGCTGTAATGCTACTTCAATATAATACTCCAGTGTCCAGTTAGGGTCATGCAGTGGCATGATTGAACTGAGAGGTTCAGATAGGCCCCCTCGAAAAAAAAAGTATCAAGCAGATTTCATCTAAATGAGTCACGTGTGCCAGTTCAAGAAAATCCACAACATAGTCCTCAATGGAACGTGTACCTTGGCGGAGAAACATCATCTTCACTGCTGGATCCATTATTGGTGAAGTCTTCTGTTACAGAACTGCTCTGAAACTGAGTGAGGATCCAAATGCAGTGTTTATTAGGAAAGTCCAGAATCGAAATCAGACAGCAGGCAAGGGTCAACACACAGGCAATCAGTCCAACTAAACTACAAGGCAGAGAACGCAGGCTGAGTCCAAAAACCAAGATACATATAAACAGGAGAAACGCTCAGAGATGCAGTGTAACACTTACAAGACTTCAAACTAAACCAGACGTATATAGGGTGAGCAGACAGGGTAAATGAGACATAGGTGCAAACAGTGAGCGCTGATGAGTCCGGGCAAAGGACTATGGGAAATGGAGTCTTTGATGGAGTGTTAGAAGTCTGGGATGGAGTGCCCTCTAGCGAAGCTCACGGGCACTCCAGCTAGAGATTGTGACAGTTATCACCAGTAATATATGGAGTGCCACAAGGATCTGTCCTATGTCCTCTGCTATTTTCAATATACATGTTGCCCCTTGGTAATAT